>NC_034613.1:12713125-12721719 GCF_900095145.1 Mus pahari | reverse complement strand
AGACCAGCCTGGCCTCGAACTCAGAAATCCGCCTGCCTCTGCCTCCCGAGTGCTGGGATTAAAGGCGTGCGCCACCATGCCCGGCGTGCTTCTCATTTTTATCAACTTTTCTAGACACTATATATCAGCAAGGACTAGTTGCTGTTAGCTGAATGAATGACATGCAGTCTAGAGTCCTTATCCTTTATTTTTTTCCCAATTGTCAGATGGCCAAACTTAGAAGCTCTTCTAACTAGTAATATAACAGAATTAACTGACAGAAATCAGAAAGCTGTTGTAAATGATGCCTACTATTACTGAATTAATTTAGATACAAGCTAAACCTACAAAGTATACAATGTTACTAGGATCCAATAAGGAAAATGATATAACTAATATTATGATCATAGAGAGAGGCTAAACACTTGCTCAAAAGAAGAAACCTTAAGAGCAGCCAGACAAATATGAAATATTATTCTATCATAATCTTCTCATATTATTGAATGCCAAGGAAGTCATAAGATACTTTTCTAGAGCAGAGATAATGGTACCTGGAACAGGCAGTTAACTAGAATATCACAGTTAATATTACAATTTCTCATCTCAAGAGTTTTAAGCTCCTTCTAGAGAACCCAGCATTGCTATTAGAATCCTTTTCTTTTATAGTTACAATCTCCTTATTTCCATCAGTGTTATTCTTCAATACACTCCAGTGTATTTAAGGCAGATACCAACTCAAAAGATTAATTACATACATGTAACTATGAAATATTTCTTTGTTTTCAAAACAAATATAACAAAAACTAATATATCCCATTACAAGTCAGTTTCTGAGAAAGCCTCTGCAAATGTTTATTACAGCAATATATTCTCTCTAAATATATAAAACATCTTTTGGTTCAGATTTCCCTTCTGTTCCTTTGACATGTTGTTTCTTCAAATAAAGGTCAACAGAGGCATTTTTTCCCTTAAGAATGAATTTACATTTTGAAAGGAATCAATCTGACCCTGCTGGGGTCAGAGGAGAGTGTTGGGTTCCCTGAAACTTATGGATGCATTTGTGTGCATTCCTCTCCTGGACCACTTTCTATGTCCTTATCATGTCTCTTTCTTGTGAAGTAAATTATTCCTTTGGTAGTTTAGTGACTTTGAAAGTAACTTTAAAAATCAGTTTGGTGGTTCCTCAGAAAATTGGACATAGTACTACCTGAGGACCCAGCTATACCACTCCTGGGCATATACCCAGAAGATGTTCCAACATGTAATAAGGACACATGTTCCACTATGTTCACAGCAACCTTATTTATAATATTTATAATAGCCAGAACCTGGAAAGAAAGAAGCCAGGTAGAGGAATGGATACAGAAAATGTGGTACATTTACACAATGGAGTAATACTCAGCTATTAAAAACCATGAATTCATAAAATTCTTAGGCAAATGGATGGATCTGGAGGATATCATCCTGAGTGAGGTAACCCAATCACAAAAGAAGTCACTAGATATGCACTCACTGATAAGCGGATATTAGCCCAGAAGCTCAGAATACCCAAGATACAATTCACAGACCACATGAAGCTCAAGAAGAAGGAAGACCACAGTGTGGATACTTCGGTCTTTCTTAGAAGGGGGATCAAAATACCCATGGGAGGAGATACAGAGACAATGTTTGGAGCAGAAACTGAAGGAATGACCATCCAGTGACTATCCCACCTGGGGATCCATCCCATATACAGTCACCAAACCCAGACACTGTTGTGGATGCCAAGAAATGCTTGCTGACAGGAGCCTGATATAGCTCTCTCCTGAGAGGCTCTTCCAGTGCCTGACAAATACAGAGGCGGATGTTCTCAGGCAACCATTGGACTGAGCGCAGGGTCCCCAAAGGAGGAGCTAGAGAAAGGACCCAAGGAGCTGAAAGGGTTTGCAGCCCCATAGGAGGAACAACAAGATGAACCATCCAGAATCCCCAGAGCTCCCAGGGACTAAACCACCAACCGAAGAGTACACATGGAGAGACCATGGCTCACCCACCTGCCCACCCACTCCTGCCTCCCCACCCTGGCATTCCCCTACAATGGGGCATGGAACCTTCCCAGGAGCAAGGAGCTCTTCTCCCATTGATGTCTGACAAGGCCATCCTCTGCTACATATGTGGCTGGAGGTATGGGGCCCTCCATGTGTACTCTTTGGTTGGTGGTTTAGTTTCTGGGAGCTCTGGGGGATCTAGTTGTTTCATCTTGTTTTCTCTTTGGCAACTAAGAGGAAGGACATTACTTTGTAACATAAAAGCATAAGGATAATGAGTAAGTTTTCTTTTCAACTAGTTGCTTTGGCTACTTTCAAAAGAAAAAAATTCAAGTTTTAGTAATAGAAAAGGAGTATTATTGACCTGTAGTGTTGTGGGAAGGGTCAGTCAGGTATAACACTAAATAGGGTCATAATTCAGACAGCTTCATCCTGCTACCTTGTTCCTAAGCAAGAAGACAATAGATTTCAATTGTTTTAAATGACTGTGGCAACATGGTATGTCTGAGACTTTTCTTTGTGGAAGACAGTATAGTTTTTAACCCAACAAGTATGTTTTTTCTATACATAATTTATATATGTCCAGAAGGCTTTAAGTTGAGCAGGCTTTGCATGCCTATAACCTAGTGAATCTTAATAGACAATAAGGAAGCTCACTGTGGTTTTTAAAGAATGTGTTTCCACCATAAAAATAGTGAAAGCCTGGTACAACATAAAAACACACATATTACTTATGTATTTTGGTGCACTTAGGATTTCCTTCCTTCATGATTCTGTACCACATAACTAAGAAAAGGAAAAAGGTAATGTATTTGGTAATTTCTCCTATTAAAAAATACAAAAATATGGGCAAAACGGGTGGCTTACCAGTTAAAACCATGCATTGTTCTTCCAGAGGACCTGAGTACAGATCCCAGCATCCACTCTGGGCAGTTTACAAATGCCTATAACTCCAGAGGATCCAACAACTTTGGCCTCTGTAGGTATCAATACTCACATGCAAATATATAATATACATAAAAATAAATCTTTGGGGGAAAAACAGAACAGCCCGTGAAATTATTAGGTATTTTCAAGTTAAAGTTTGAATACTAACTTTGTTCTAGACCCAACAATACTGGTTATACTGGAGCTTCATGTGCCCTGGCTCTACTACCCTCCATAAATACCATGTGAAAGAAAAAGCCCTTCAACTGAGCAAAGTTGGGAACAAGAGAGGTGTTCTTCTCCAGGGAAAAACACACCAACCAGTCTTCCAGTACCAAATGGTCAGACCTGAAGAAAGACATACAGGTAATATGTGGACTGAGCAGGTTATATTTAGGAATATATATGTATGTACATATACAGTGCAATAACAATTAATGAAAGAAGAGGCCACAAATTTGAAGATAATGATGAGTATATGGGATTGGAGGTTTGGAGGAAGGAAGAAATGTTATATTAATCTCAAAAAATTAAAAAGTCCTAATATTCTGGAAAAGTAGCTTGCTAGGCTACCAAAATGTCTTGCAGAAAAATAGGCCCTAATATATGAGTTACAACTGATTACTTGACACCACTAAGGCCTACTACTATAATCTTTAAAATGTAAGCACTTAAAATCCTAAAATATAACAAAGCAGTGCATGTATCCTTGTATGACAAAATGAAAAGATGTAACATTAGGAAGACAAAGTATGTGGCAACCAGAGATGAATGTGAGAGTTACCAATGGACTTCTGGAAGGCAAAAGTTGCTAAAAGACAGCTGAGCAGAATTGATCAAATGTCAGAGAAGTAGAATCTAGGAAAACCACAATTGACTGTATAGCAGTTAATAAAGAACATCCATTTCTAGCTAAGAATGAGATTATCAGAATGCCTTTAGAAAAGTGACTCTGTCATTAGATTACTTTATACCCTCCAATAATACAGCCCTCCTTACAAAAATTAATGCAGCTCCTCTGTTTACCCTCAGCAACTTTTGGCGGCAAATTGTGGTGCAAAACTTTAATTCCAGCACTTTAGGAAGCAGAGGCACACAGATCTCTTTGAATTCAAGGTCAGTCTGGTCTGCATAGCAAGTTTCAGGACAGCCGAAGCTATAAAGTGAGACCTTGTCTCAATAAACACACAAACGGCTGGAGAGATGGCTCAATGGTTAAGAACACTGGCTGCTGCTCTTCCAGAACCTAGGTTCAATTCCTAGCATCCACATGGCAGCTCACAAGTGTCTGCAACTCCAGTTCCCAAGGAATCTGACACCATCACACAGACATACATGAAGGTAAAACACCAATACAAATAAAATAAAAATAAATAATTTTAAAAAACTTTAACAACTTTTGTCTACTCAAATACATCACCTTTAATCCCAGCACTCAGGAGGCAGAGGCAGGCGGATTTCTGAGTTCGAGGCCAGCCTGGTCTACAAAGTGAGTTCCAGGACAGCCAGGGCTATACAGAGAAACCCTGTCTCGAAAAACCAACCAAACAAACAAACAAAACTCAAATACATCAAACACGCATGTAATTACTCTAAAGTGGAACAATCAACCCAAAAACATCCATTAAAATATCACTTAAGATTTCTGGTTCTATATAAAATAGAATATATACACAGCCAGCCACCTTTCTTGTCCCTTAGGTACAACTGTAAAGTCTGCAAAGAATGCAAAGACAGGTATGTACTTCAGTAGTAGGGTTCTTGCTTAGAAGCCACTGTCAAAAACAAAATGTATGAAAGAAATGCATTGACAGCTACTAGAGAACTCTTTCTGTAGCCCATGCTAGCCTGGAATTCACCACGAAGCCCAGGCAAGTATCAAATTTACAGCAATCCTTCTATGTCTCTTGAATGCTGGGATTAAAACCCAGTCTAGAACTTTTGAAAGTGTAACAATAGAGGATTGGGAAAGAGCATCAGAAAGTAAAGTACAACTGAACTGGTAGTGCCTTTACCTTTTTTTTTTGGGGGGGGGGTAGGGAGGATACTAGGGATGGAACACAGTGATTTATGCAAGACTACCACTGGGCTATGCTACCACTTCACTTTAATTACTTTTCCTCTAGTATCCTCTTGCCTTCCAAACTTAATTCAACAAAAATCTACAAGTGAGTGTTGTGGTTACAGCATGTGTTCTGGATCAAGTTTTGTTTTATTTTTGAAGGAAATTTCTAACAGTCAGAGAAAATTGAGGGGAATCCACAGGGTTTTTCTCTCCCCCAAACTCCAATGCCTGGAAAATCCATGGTGGAGGCTATGTCAACAATGAAGGTGACTGATTTGGGAAGACTACAGTAGTTAAAACTAGCTCCAAAGAAGAGGAAACATTTGTTCCATGTGATGGAACCATCAATGGCTCCACAAAGTCAAATTACTTTTGTTTAGCTTTTGAGATAGTGTCTTAGTTTGTAGCCCAGACTGATTTGGAATTCACTTTGTAGTCTATCACCTACACCCTCTGAAGGATATCTCTGGACCCTAGGCAACATATCAAAGAGTTAAAGAATTAAGTTAACAAACACCCTTATCCCCTAAGGATCAGTGGGTGACAGATCTCCATAGTACTCTAAAGAAGACACTGACTGCTGAACTGATACTGGAACTGCTTCGCACAGAAACCAACCCAAAACTTGTACTGTAAATCTAACCAGGTTAATCAATGCTAAAAAAATTACATCAATATATTCCATTGCATTGAAACAGGATCCAAATTCATATGACATAATATGCAAAATTTCCAGAGTAAAAATCTAAAATTACTTGTTATACAAAAAGAGCCAGTAAAATGCCAACTTCCACATGAAAAGACAGGATAAATATTGAAATTATTTTCCCCAGGGCTAAAATTTTAATTGGAAGGAAAGAGGTAGGAGAAAGGAGAGATTCAGGTGGCCCAAATGTTGAATTGGCCTAAAATCCTTAAGTCATCTATTATTAAAAATTCTCAAATAAGCAACATCAAATGTGAACCCATTCTTAAGAATGCCAAAATAAGCCGAGCATAGTAATCCCAATTATTGGAAAGTGGAGGCTGGGGAATTAGTTCAAATCCAGTCTGTGTTATATGAGACCATGTCTTAAACAAAATAAAAGCTAAAACAAAAACTAACAGTAAGAAAGAAAATATACAAAAAGTATATAAAAACAAATCAAAGCTTCAAGAATGGAGAAAGAAATAACCAAAATAAAAATTAACTGTACCAGAGAATGCAAGGCAAAATGGACTTCAAAATAAAGAAATCATCCAATCCAAGTGACAGGAAAAAATGAAATAAAGAACAAAACATCAAGGATATCTGGGATAAAAGATCTAATTGTGCTCAGATACAAGACAAAGAATAAAGTGTGACACTATAAATATTTATAAGAAAAATTAGTTAAAATCAGCCAAGAAGCAGAGAGAATATCAAAGAGAATAAACACAAATAGATTCAAACTGAGACACATAACCAGATTATAAAATCTAAAGAACAAGAACTGAAGAAACAAGACAATTAATTCAATCTCAGTAGCTAAAGACCCCCACTCTTGATAATACAATTAGAAAGAAAATCAGCAAGACCTTAAAAACTTAAGCAACACTATAAAAAAAGTGACCCAGCTGTCATCTACAAAATGCTCCTTTGAGGACAAACAAAATGAATATGCTTTTGAAGAATATGAGCTAAATTTTCCAGAAATAAGCTGATTAGACAATAAAATGGTTCAAATTCATGAAACAGCTTGGCATTTAATTTCTTTCCTTTTCTTTTTCTTTTCTGAATCAGGATTTCATGTAACCAGGGCTAGTTTCAAACTTGCTGTGAGCCAAGGCTGACCTTGGGCCTTCACCTTCCATTAGCTAGGACTCTAGATATATGATGCCATACCTAGCCGTAGTTTCTTTTAAAAGCTAAATACAGATTTACCATACAGTCCAGCAATTCTATTTCTATGAATTTACCTCCCTGTCTTAGTCAGGGTTTCTATTCCTGCACAAACATCATGACCAAGAAGCAAGTTGGGGAGGAAAGGGTTTATTCAGCTTACACTTCCACATTGCTGTTCATCACCAAAGGAAGTCAGAACTGAAACTCAAGCAGGTCAGGAAGCAGGAGTTGATGCAGAGGCTGTGGAGGGATGTTACTTACTGGCTTGCTTCCCCTGGCTTGCTCAGCTTGCTTTCTTATAGAACCCAAAGACTACCAGCCCAGGNATGGCACCACCCACAATGGGCCCTCCCCCCTTGATCACTAATTGAGAAAATGTTTCACAGCTGGATCTCATGAAGGGAGGCTCCTTTCTCTATAATAACTCCAGCTTATGTCAATTTATGTCAAGTTGACACACAAAACCAGCAAGTACACCCCCCACACACACACACAAAGTTATGTCCATACAAAGACATGTACTTGAATGTTCATGGCATCATTATTCTAGAGAACAAAAAACTATCAACATTCCAAATATTTATTCACTAACAAATACATAACCACATTATAGCATAGCTATATAACCAACTATTCACTGGTTTTTTGGTACAACCATGATAAATATAACCAACTATTCACTGGTTTTTTGGTACAACAATGATAAACCTCAAATTATTATGCTATATAAATGAGCTATACAGAAAAGTTATTTTAAGACTTATATAAACAAAATCATATAGTATGCAAACTTTTGAGATTGGCTTTTCTTTTCTTTTCAGCATAATACTGTTGCTATCCATTCAAGTTATTTAATATAGTAATAATTCCTTTTACTCTATTGTACGGATGAACAGTAGTTTACCTATTCACTCATTAGCATCTGGTTGTCTCTAGTTTGGGTTTATTACAAAGAAAGCTGTTATGGACATTACTACACAGTTTTTGTGTGTATGTGATCACATGTGTGAAGTGTTTTTGTTTGTCTTTTGGAAAAGGATCTCACCATGTAGCCCTGGATGGCCTGGAATTGGCTATATAGACCAAGCAGAGATCTGCCTGCCTCTGGCTTTCAAGTGCTAGGATTAAAAATATTTTATCTTGGGTTGGAAAAATGGCTCAGCAGGTAAGAGCAATGGCTGCTTGCCTTTCCTAGAGGTCCCGAGTTCAATGCAACCACATTGTGGCTCATAACCATCTGTAATGGGATATAATGCCCTCTTCCAGTGTGTCTGAAGACAGCTATAATGTACTCATAATGAAATAAATAAATCTTTAAAAAATATTTTATCTTTAATATTCTTTTTAAATTAATTTTTGTTTTATGTGTGTAGGTATTTTGCCTGTATTTATGTATGGGCACCACATATGTGCCTGGCACCTGTGGAGGCTAGAATAGATTGTTGGATTTCCTGGAACTAGAATTAGAGATGGTTTTGAGCTATCACAAGGGTAAGGAGAGTTGAACCTAGGTCTTCTGAATAGTAGCTAGTTAGTATTCTTAATCACAGAAGCATCTCAGCAGTTCCCAGGATACTCTTAGGACAGTGAAAAATCAGGCATTAGACTAGAATGAATTAATATCCAGCCTATACAAAAAGCTAACAAATGGGCTGCCAAGATGGCTCAGCGGGTAAGAGCATTGACTGCTCTTCCAAAGGTCCTGAGTTCAAATCCCAGCAACCACATGGTG
>NC_034613.1:12694329-12712500 GCF_900095145.1 Mus pahari | reverse complement strand
ACCCCCAGAGCTCGTGTCTCTAGCTGCATATGTAGCAGAAGATGGCCTAGTCGGCCATCATTGGGAAGAGAGGCTCCTTGGTCTTGCAAACTTTATATGCTCCAGTACAGGGGAATGCCAGGGCCAAGAATTGGGAGTGGGTGGGTAGGGGAGCAGGACAGGCGGAGGGTATAGGGGACTTTCAGGATAGCATTTGAAATATAAATGAAGAAAATAGCTAATAAAAATTTTAAAGAAAAGAAAATACAGGCAAAAAAGAAAAATCCATTAAGAGAATAATAAGTGTTACCTTTATACAATAAAATATAAGCAATGAAATAGGATGAACTACTGATATATAAGGCTTCATGGATGAATCTCGAAAAAACATTGCACTACTCACAATAGTTACATTCCAAATCCATAGGAGATACCTAAAATTATGGATAGTATTGAATCTTATACTCATGTGGCACATAATAAAATTATGGTCAACAACGAACCACAATTATATGGTGGTACTCCCATAAGATTGAGTGGCATCATGATTGTTTGTATAAGTACACACTATAATATTTGTACAACAAAATTATCTAAAGACTCATATTTCTTAGAACATGCCCTAGTTCTTAGGAACAGAAAATATTGATAACAGTAATAAATATAACAATAAAACGTAATTGGACAGGATGTGATGGTACATGCCTTTGATCTCAGCACTTGGGAAGCAGAATCAAGTGGATCTCTGAGGTAAGCCTGGTTTTAGAGTGTGTTCCAAGACTGCCAGGGCAACACAGAGAAACTCTGTCTTGAAAAATCAAAAGATGACCAATGTAGTATAATAAAAATTTTATGAATGTGGCCTTTCTAAATAACTTGTGTAGATCTTAGCAACTTCATCATGTTTTTTTCCCTCATAAATTCAAGAACTTTCACCTTTCTATTTAAAGGAAGAACTTAACAGCTTCCCTTTGGCATATTTAAATTGTTAGCATCACTACTTTTTACACTTTTGAGTCATTAAGTAAAATGAAGAGTTACTTGACAAGTATTCTGGTAAGAGAGATAGCTTACTCAGCAAATATGGGTGGCTAGTATAAAAATAACTTCGATAAGCTGTACAAAGTAATGATTTATATGCTGGGAAACACAATACAAAATCTCACCATACCATTGAGAGCAATATTCAATTTAAAACTTATGACTTGTTTATTTCTGAAATTTAATGTCTAGAATTTTCATGTTTATGGCTACAGTGGTTAACTGATACTGTAAAAAGAGTATCTGAGGAGAAAAATAAGCCCAAATCAACCCAGACACAAGAATATATATTGTATAATTTCATTTATATGAAGTACAACAACAGGAAAAACTATACTTACTCTATTCTGAAATAAGTCAGAACAGTAGTTGCTCCTGGTTGATGGTGGTACTTTCTAGGGCAGTGGTTTTCAACCTTCCTAATACTGAGGCCCTTTAATATAGTTCTTCATGTTCTGGTGACCCCCAGCCACAAAATTACTTCATTGCTAATTCTGCTACTGTAATGGATTATAATGTAAATATCTAATATTCAACCTCAAAAGGGTAGTGATCCATAAGTTGAGAACTATTCTTCTAGGTTGACATAAATGCTCTATATCTCAGGGTGAGGATAACCTGGATACATAAATTTATCAATGCTCAAACTGTATTCCAATTTTTTAAATTTTACTGTATATAAAATTGTATTAATTAAAAGAAATTAAGAAGCACTAATGGGGATGGAAGAGATTTCTCCACCAGTTAAAATCTTACTAATCTTGCAAAGAAACCAGGTTTGGTTAGCAGCATCCCTACAGTGGCTTATAACCATCTCACTCCTCTATCCTCTGCAGGCACCAGGTGTTCATACAATGTACTTACCTACATGCAAGTAAGCACTCATACAAATTACTTGGGAGGCTAGTAAAGTAGGATAATCATGAGTTAGTTTGAGGTAAGCCTGGGTAAGACAATGAGACATCATCTTATAGAAAAGAAAAAAAGAAAGGTACAAGAAGATATACTGTTACTTATTGGAATGGCTAAAATTCAAATCATCAATAAATGTTGACAAGACAATGTAGTAAAGTATCTCCATTGATATACTGTCAGTGAGGCTATAACTTAGTATAAAGGCTTTGGAAAGCTGTGTGATACTATCTACTAAATCTTAACAATTGTATACATACCCTATATCCCAGCTACTCTATTCTTGGTCATATATTTGTCAGACAAGTACTGATGTTCTAATATACGCTCATATACGTTCAGATATACACTACATATAACAACATCAACTGAAACACCTCCAAAACTATTTATAAACAATAGAATAAACTTTTAAATGGTATGTTCTGCCAGATGCAGTGCTGCACCTTTAATTGAAGCACTTTAGAAGCAAAGGCAGATGAATCTCTGAGTTTGAGGTCAGTCTAGTCTACAAAGTGAGTTTTGGGCCAGCCAGGGATACAGAGTAATACCCTATCTTAAAAAAATAATATTGATATAGCTGTTTTCTCTATGAAAACTGAAGAAAAAAGATTAATCTGTAACAGTAAAACTTAAGATGGTGATACCCAATGAACCTCTGGGGTAGGAGGAAGTGAGCCTAGCTTGTAGAATTATTTTTCTTGTCCTGGACACTTGTTAATTTTCACTTAAAATATTATTTATGAATAAAGCTGTGCTCTTATTTTACAAGTATATTAGATTTCCACTTGTATTTTGGATTGTTTCTTATGCTATATATATGCACACACACACACACACACACACACACACACACACACACACACACACATATATCAAACTTACCCTGTTTGGTCGCTATTAACCTCATTACTTTGCCCTTTAGCAATGTATTTCCTTATCTCTCTGTATTATCTTGCATACTCTCTGCCAATGACTTGAAAGTCAAAACTGGAGAGGGTAAACACACTAAATAACTTCAGAGAGAACATAAGCAGCCTTTGCAAAGGTAGAACATGAGTTAGCATCAAAGAAACTGGCATTTGTCTAGGTAAAGAGGGAAAATTGTCATTTACCCCCATAATTCTCAAAAAAAAACAAACAAAATAATTTAGAATGAAACTATAAGACAGGAGTAGCATTCCTTTGTAAGTTCTTTCTTGTATAGAGAATCTATACAAAGGCACTTTTCGAATACACTTGTCAGAACAAAGAAATACCACAAAAGGAACAAAAAGGCTACCCTGGAACTGACTTAACTCTCAGTGTAAAATCTGGATGTAGACAGTGTATTAGTTTGTTCTCTGTTACTGTGGGAGAAAACAAAACAACCACTGACCAAACTACTTTGAGGAAGGGTTTATTTGGCTTATACTTCTACATCACAGTCCATCATTGAGGGAAGTCAGGCTAGAACTCAAAGAGAGGAACTAAAGCACATACCATGGAGGAACCTTGCTTTCTATCTTGCTCAACCTGCTTTCTTAGAAAACTTAGAACAAACTATCCAGCACTGAACACACACTGGGCTGAATATTCCCACATCAAACTTTAATCAAGAAAATGCTCCACAGACATGACAAAAGGCCAATGTGACAGGGATAATTACTCAACTGAGGTTCCCTCTTCCCAGGTGACTTGAGTTTCTATCAAGTTGACAAAAGCTCAACATCAAAGAGGGAGTTTACTCTTTAAAAAATCTCCTACATATTAGATTAACTTAGCTTATTGTACTAGTTTTGTGTCAACTTGAAACAGCTGGAGTTATCACAGGGAAAGGAGCTTTAGTTGGGGAAATGCCCCCATGAGATCCAGCTGTGGGGCATTTTCTCAATTAGTGATCAAGGGGGAGAGGCCCCTTGTGGGTGGGACCATCTCTGGGCTGGTAGTCTTGGATTCTATAAGAGAGCAGGCTGAGCAAGCCAGGGGAAGCAAGCCAGTAAAGAACATCCCTCCATGGCCTCTGCATCAGCTCCTGCTTTCTGACCTGCATGAGTTCCAGTCCTGCATGCTTTGGTGATCAACAGCAGTATGGAAATGTAAGCCAAATAAACACTTTCCTCCCCAACTTGCTTCTTGGTCATGATGTTTGTGCAGGAATAGAAACCCTGACTAAGACACTTATATTTCACAATATTTTATTCATTACTTCATTCACACTAAAATTTTGTTTTGATGATGGACACCAGCAATAAGAGACACATAATTCCAAGGTCTGCAGTCTCAAGTTCATTATTCAAAAAAAGGGATCAACAGAAGGAAACAAATTACCAATAGTGTAATAACAGGTTTATAACAGAAAGCAAAGCTCTAAATGCAACACAGAATGGTAGCATGTTAGGTTTTTTTTCTCATATATAATACCTCAGCAAAATAACTTAAAGAAGAAAAGATCTGTTTTAGGTTATTGTTTCAGAAAATCCAGTCAATCATAGTGAGAAAGGTGGAGTAGAACAGAACAATTCTCACTATAGCACAACATCAAAAACAAAACAAAAAACAAAGATTGGGCTAGCAAGATAGCTCAGTGGATAAAAGTACTTGCTGCATACTCAAGTTTGATACCTGGAACATCTGTAAAAAAGACTGAAGATGGTTCATATCTGTAATCACAGCCTCACAGAGGGATGGGAAACTAAGTGAAGAAAATTGTCCAGAAGCTCATACATGAACTGCAATGGCAAAAATAACAAGAGACTCTGCCTCAAAATCAAGGTAGAAGGAGAAAACTAAATCCTGAAACTTTGTTTTCTGGCTTCTACACGTGCCACGAACAAACAAGCATAAACAAATGAACACACATACACATACACACTCATTAAATAAATAAATATCTTTAAAAATCCAGAAGAAAAAGAAATATGACAAAAATCAAGTATGGTAGTGATTTAAAGACTATGATCTTGCTCCCTCCCCAAATCTACCTAAATAAACAGTACATAAATGATTTGTACAGAAAAAAAGGATGACTATGGTTGATACTGATATAAGAAGTAATTGTAAGATATCCATGATGACTTATAAACCTAACCAAGAAAACTTTGCTAGAGGCTGAATGCTCAGCAGGAGCCAGCAGAACTAAGAACCATGAAATTTGGGGACAAATAGATCCAAAGATAACAAGGTCTGAGGAAATTTACGCTATATAGTGCTTGTGTCCATGGTACTGTCAACTTCTTGACTACCAGAAAAGTAAAATTGGCAAAGAAGAAATAAAGGTATCACTATTTGTAGATGATATGATAGTATACATAAGCGGCCCCAAAAATTCTGCCAGAGAACTTCCCCAGCTGATAAACAACTTCAGCTAAGTGGCCGGATATGAAATTAACTCATATAATAATCAGTAGCCTTCCTTTATACAAAGGACAAACAAGCTGATAAAGTAATTATGGAAACAACTCCATTCACAATAGCCACAAATAATATATCTTGGGGTAACTCTAACCAAATACGTGAAAGACATGTATGACAATAACTTCAAGTGTCTCAAGAAAGAAATCGAAGATTTCAGAAAATGAAGAGATCTCCCATGCTCATGGATTGGAAGCATTAACATAGTAAAGATGGCCATCCTACAATGGCAATCTATAGATTCAAAGCTATCCCTATTAAAATCCCAATACAATTCTTCAAAGAGCAATTCTCAAATTCATCTGGAAAGGCAAAAAACCCAGAATAGTGAAAACAATTCTTTTTTTTTGTTTGTTTGTTTTTTTCGAGACAAGGTTTCTCTGTATAGCTCTGGCTGTCCTTGAACTCACTTTGTAGACCAGGGTGTTCTCAAACTCAGAAATCCACCTGTCTCTGCCTCCTGAGTGCTGGGATTAAAGGTGTGTGCCACCACTTCCCGGCTGCGAAAACAATTCTTAACAATAAAAGAACAGCTCGGGGAATCACCACCCTGACCTCCAGCTTTACTACAGGGCAATAGTGATAAAAACTGCATGGTATTGGTACAGAGACAGACATGTTGATCAATGGAATAGAACTGAAGACCCAGAAATAAAATCACATACTTACGGTCACTTGATCTTTGACAAACATGCCAAAAATATACAATGGAAGAAAGAAAGCATCTTCAATAAATGGTGCTGGTCTAACTGGCTGTCTATATGTAGAGGAATGAAAATAGACCCATATTTGTCACCTTGTACAAAGCTCAAGTCCAAGGGGATCAAGAACCTCAACATAAGAGTGGGGCGGTGGTGGCGCTCGCCTTTAAGCCCAGCACTTGGGAGGCAGAGGCAGGCGGATTTCTGAGTTTGAGGCCAGCCTCGTCTACAGAGTGAGTACCAGGACAGCCAGGGCTACTCAGAGAAACCCTCAACATAAAACCAGATACACTGAATCTAATAAAAAAGAAAGTGGGAAAGAGCCTTGAACTCATTGGCACAGGGAGAATTTCCTAAACAGAACTCCAATGGCTCATGCTTTAAGATCAAGAATTGATAAATGGGACCTCAGGAAACTGGAAAGCTTCTGTAAGACAAAAGACATAGTCAATAAGACAAATTGGCAACCTACAGATTGGGAAAAATTCTTCACTAACCCCACAACCAACAGAATGTGAATATCCAAAATATATAAAAGAACTCAAGAAGTTAATCACTAAAAAAACAAACAACCCAATAAAAAAATAGGTATAGAACTAAACCGAGAATTTACAACTGAGGAATCTAGAATGGCTCAGAAACACCTAAAGAAATGTTCAAAGTCCTTAGTGATCAGAGAAATGCAAATCAAAATGACCCTGAGATTCCACCCTACACCAATCAGAATGGCTAATGTCAAAACCTCAAGTGATAAGACATGTTGGAAAGGATGTGGAGAAAGGAAACACTCCTCCATTGCTGGTGGGATTGCAAACTGGTACAACCACTCTGGAAATCAATCTAGAGGTTCCTCAAGAAATTGGAAATAGATCTACCTGAAAACCCAGCTATACAACTCTTGAGAAAATACCCAAAAGGTGCCCCACCATGCCACAGAGGCACATATTCTACTATGTTCATAGCAGCCTTATTTGTGATAGCCAGGAGCTAGAAACAACCTAGATGTCCCACAACAGAAGAATTGATACAGAAAATGTGGTTCATTTACACAATGAAATACTACTCAGCTATTAAGAATGAGGACCTCCTGAGTTTTGCAGGTAAATGGATGGAACTAGAAAATATTATCCTGGGCTGGAGAGATGGCTCAGCAGTTAAGAGCACTGACTGCTCTTCCAAAGGTCCTGAGTTCAAATCCCAGCAACCACATGGTGGCTCACAACCATCTGTGATGAGATCAGATGCCCTCTTCTGGGGTGTCTGAAGACAGCTACAGTGTACTTATGTATAATAAATTTTTTAAAAAAGAAAATATTATCCTGAGTAAGGTAACTCAGACCCAAAAAGTCATGCACGGAATGCACTCACTAATGAGTGGATACTAGACAAGATAAAGTACAGAATACCCAAGATACAGTCCACAGAACTCACAAAGGTCAACAAGCTAAAGTGCCCAAGTGAGGACACCTCAGTCCCACTTGGGAGAGAGAAGAAAGCAATCACAACTAGGAAGGGAGGGAGGGAACTGGGAGGGAAAGTGGACAGGATGGGGGGGGAGTGGAGGAGAGAGGGGAACCGGAACTGGTATTGNGNGGGGGGGGGGGAAGGACTGAAGTCCTGAGGGCCAGCAGAAAGAATGTAAACAGGCATCCTCGGGAAATAGGAGGTTGGGGAGACCCTCCAGAATGCACCAGAGACCTGAGAGATGAGAAACTCTCAGGACTCAAAAGGAGGCATCTTAAATGAAATGCTGGACAGTAAGGAGAGGGAATTTACAGAGCCTACCTCCAGCAGGAAGACAGGCTATCAAGTGAGGCATGGGGTTGCCATCCCACAGTCACATTTCTGACTCATAATTGTTCCTGTCTGAAAGAATTACAGGGATGGAAATGGAGAGGAGCCTGAGGAAAAGAAGGTCCAGCAACAGGCCCAAAGTGGGATCCAGCTCAAGGTGAGGTCCCAAGGCCTGACACTATTACTGAGACTATGGAGCACTCACAAAAAGGGACCTATCATGACTCCCCTCTGAAAGATCCAAAAAGTAGTGGAAAGAGTCAGATGCAGATATTTGCCCCCAACCAATGGACAGAAGCAGCTTACCCCAGTTGTTGAATTAGGGAAGGCTGAAAGAAGCTGAGGAGGAGGGTGACCCTGTAGGAGGACCAGCAGTCTCAATTAATCTGGACACCCAAGTTCTCCCAAACACTGGGCCACCAAACAGACAGCATACACCAGCTGATATGAGGCCCCCAACACACATACAGTATAAGACTTCCAGGTCCGCGTTCATTCGAAGATGATGTACCTAATCCTCAAGAAACTGGAGGCCCCAGGGAATTTAGAGGTCAGGTGGGTGGGGGTTGGGGATATCCACGTGAAGACAAGGGGGTGGGGAGGGGGTATGGTATGTGGAACAGTTGGGGGCAAGGGGGATAAGATATGGAGTATGAAAATAATAATAATGATAATAATACAAATGAAAAGTAAAATTCAGAAGTATTTGATTTCTACTGATTGATTTAAGTACAGCAATTATATTTTGTTAGAAGACTTGCTTAACTTGCTTCCACTCCCAACCTGGGTTGAATACTAACCTTCTGGCTTTAATATTTACCCCTATAGTAATGTGATTATCTGACCATGTCTCCCAGCCGAGTTTAAATTCCTGGGAGGCAAAGAGTGTGTCAAATCTTATCTTTGTACCTATTAACCAGTCTTAGACTTGATGGCCAGTAGGATCTTTGTAGGAAGTGTGCATATATGTGTAATTTCTTGACTGTTGGCCATCTGTCCAGTGCCCTCCACTGTATTTGTTTCTCTTTTTAATACAGAGTCTATTACTGAAACAGCAATATATATTCACAGGAGTACAGATACTATGAGCTCCAGGTATCTGCCTATCTCCTTCCTCCCCTTTCCAACTCAGTGCTGAAGTTACTAATGTATACCACAGCATTAGGCTTTATGTGAATACTGGGAATCCAAACTCAGACCTCATGATTCATGGCAGGCATTTAAAAACTGAGTCATCCCCCTGACCTTCAGTGAAGATTTTTTTTAATGGAACTTGGCTAATATCTTTAGAACAAGGTCACAGAATATGGTAAGAGAAGAACTAGAGCTGAGACTTTTAACTCTTTATCTAAGTAAGCTTTCAGTTGTACTATGCTTTAAAAGATCATTTAAACTGAGTGTGGTGACACATGCCTTTAATCCCAGAACTCTAGAGGTAAAGTCAGGAAATTTCTGTGAATTGGAAGCCAGCCTTATCGATACAGAGATCCAAACCAGCTAGGTGCACAGAGTGAGAACCTGTCTCAAAAAAAGTCACATAAACCTGGCACAAATCTAGAAATTATATTCTAGATTTATTAAATTGATCTCTAAAGGGCTAGAAATTGTAACTATTCTAAGTAAACCAATGAACTGATTTTAAAAATGAATTTAAAATATTTCATATTCTATATACTGAATATAAGAAATTACTGAGTTAAAAAAGGAATAAAATACAAAAATTACTCAAAAGAAACCAAAGTGGTTATGTTAATATAAAAATTTACCCAGGGGGGCTGGAGAGACGGCTCAGTGGTTAAGAGCACTGGCTGCTCTTCCAGAGGTTCTGAGTTCAATCCCCAGCAACCACATGGTGGCTCACAACCATCTGTAATGTGATCCAATGCCCTCTTCTGGTGTGTATCTGAAGACAGTGACAGTGCACGCATATAAATAAATATATAAATAAATAAATCTATCTTAAAAATATGAACCCAGATTGAATATATTAAAGTGACAAAAATATCACTTTACGAAGTAGACAGAAAAAAATATTAAGTGTGTACATATCCAAATACAAACTACAAAACAGGTAAAGCAAAAACTAAGATGAAAGGATAAACTGACAAGTCTACAATTATGGGTTGAGACTTCAACATTCCTCCTTCAGCAATTGGTAGAACGGCCAGAAAGTCAACAAGAATATAGAAAAACTCAACACCATCAACCAGCAGAATTTAATCAGCTCTTTTAGAGCAATGCATCGAACCACAGAAAACTATATTACTTTGAAGTATTCATAGAAAAGATATCAAGATAGACCACATATTGAGTATTAAAACAAGTTTTAAAAAACTGATATTATTCTGACCATAAAAGAATCAAAGTATAAGTGCAGAAAGATAAAAGAAGTATTGACATACACAAATAATATATTCCTACATACCTAAGAAAGAAATTTTGAAGAAAAATACTTGTAGATTTATTTCTTTTATGTATATGAATGTTTTGCCTACATATATGTATGTGCACCATCTGAGTTCTGTGCCACTAGAGGTCAGAGTTGAGGTTTGGGTCCTCTTGGAACTACAGTTGTGGATGGTTGTGAAGCACCATGTGGGTGTTGGGAACCAATCCTGGAACATCTGCAAGAGTAAGAGCTCTTAACCACTGGGCCATGTCTTCATCTCCTCAAGAGAAAAAATTAAAAACCCATTTAAGCAAATGAATATGGAATTTTATCAAAATCTACTGTATTATGCTAAAGCAGTGCTGAGGGGAATTTTTAGCACTACTACATCAGAAAAGAGTTAATCTCAAATCAATAATTCAAGTTTCCATCTCAAGAAACTAGTAAAAAGAAGATAATAATCCTTAGAATAGGATATTAAAGTTGATGAAGGTTTGAGAAAAATGAAAATCAACTTCTAAGGAGCAACAACAATGGGTAGGTAGGTCAACCAAATGTCTGGTCAAGAGAACTTCTACAGCTGACAAACTTTAGCAAAGTGGCTAGATATAAAATTCACTTAAATCAGTAACCCTCCTTTATACAAATGATAAACAGGATGAAAAAATTAAGGAAACAACACCCTTGACAATAGCCACCAATAATATAACATATCTTGGTGTAGCTCTAATCAAGCAAGTGAAAGATCTGTATGACAAAAACTTGACCCTGAAGAAAGAAATCAAAGAAGACCCCCAAAATGGAAAGATCTCCCTTGCTCATGGATCGGTAGAGTTAGCATAGTAAAAATAGCCATCTTACCAAAAGCAATTCCCATCAAAATTCCAACACAATTCTTTAGATATGGAAAAATTAATTCTCAACTTCAAATGGAAAAAAAAAACAGGAAAATGGACACAATCCTGAACAATAAATAAAAAAACTTCTCGAGGAATCACCATCTCTGGACCTCAAGTTGTACTACAGGTCAATTGTATTAAAAACCAAGTGGTATTTAGCACAAAAACAGACAGGTTGATCAATGGAATAGAACTGGAACCCAGAAATAAACCCAGACACCTATAGACACTTGATTTTTGAAAAGGAACCAAAAGTATGCAATGGAAAAAAGAAAGCATTGTCAACAAATAGTGCTGATCTAACTGGCCATCTGCACATAGAAGAATGCTAATAATCTGTATCTATCACCCTGCACAAAGCTCAAGTCCAAGTGGATCAAGGACCTCATCATAAAATCAGATATCTCGAATCTAATAGAAGAGAAAGTGGGAAATAGCTTTGAATATATTGGCACAGGAGTAAATTTCATTAACAGAACACCAATAGCTCAGGCTCTAAGACCAAGAATTGATAAATAGCACTTCGTGAAACTGAAAAGCTTGTGTAAGGCAAAGGACACTGTCAATAGGACAAAATGGCAAACTGTAGATTGGGAAAAGACCTTCACTAACCCTACATCTGACAGAGAGTTACTATCCAAAATATATAAAGAACTTAAGATGTTAGACTTCAAAAAGAAAACAAAAAAGAAAACAAAACAAAAAAAAACAAATTTAACACAATTTTCAAAAAATGAGGATCAGCCCCACAAAACCCAGAAGAAACTCCACTCCCAGGGGTTCTAACTCGCCCAGGACCACAGGATCCCAGGAGCTTGGTCACACCAAGATCCCAGGGTCGCAGAAGTAGCATGACTCCCAGGAGCTCTGACACACCCAGGATCTCAGGATCACAGAGAAAGCTGAACTCTGATGAGTTCTGACACAACCAGGATCACAGGAAGGACAGGCTCCAGTTAGGTATAGGGAGGGCAGGTAGCACTAGAGATAATTAGATGACAGGAGGCAAGTAAAAGAATAGAAGCAACAGAAAGCAAGGTTACTTGGCATCATCAGAACCCAATTCTCCCATCATAGCAAGTCCTGGATACACCATCACACCAGAAAATCAAGATTTGAATCTAAAATCACACCTCACAATGATGACAGAGGACATTAAGAAGGACATAAATAACTCCCTTAAAGAAATACAGGAGCCTGGCAGTGGTGACACACGCCTTTAATCCCTGCACTTGAGAGGCAGAGGCAGGCAGATTTCTAAATCTGAGGCCAGCCTGGTCTACAGAGTGAATTCCAGGACAGCCAGGACTGCACAGAGAAACTGTCTCAAAAGGAAAAAAAAAAAAGAAAAAAGAAAGAAAAAGAATAAAAGAAATACAGAAATACAGGAGAACACAGGTAAACAGCTAACAGCCCTTAAAGAGGAAACACAAAAATCCCTTAAAGAATTACAGGGGAACACATCAAACAGGTGAAGGAAATGAATAAAACCATCCAGGATCTAAAAATAGAACAAGAAAAAATAAAGAAATCACAAAGGGAGACAATGCTAGAATTAGAAAACCTAGGAAAGAGATCAGGAGTCATAGATGCAAGCATCACCAACAGAATANAAGAGATAGAAGAGAGAATCTCAGGGGCAGAAGATACCATAAAAAAAAAATTGACACAACAGTCAAAGAAAATGCAAAATGCAAAAAGCTCCAAATCCAAACATCCAGGAAATCCAGGACACAATGAGAAGACAAAACCTAAGGATAAGTACAGAAGAGAGTGAAGATTCCCAATTGCCAGTAAATATCTTCAACAAAATTATAGAAGAAAACTTCCCTAACCTAAAGAAAGAGATACCAATGAACATACAAGAAGCCTACAGAACTCCAAATAGATTGGACCAGAAAAGAAATTCCTCACATCTCATAATAATCAAAACACGAAATGCACTAAACAAAGACTTAAAAGCAGTAAGGGAAAATGGTCAAGTAACATATCAAGGCAGACCTATCAGACATACCAGACTTCTCACCAGATTATGAAAGCTAGAAGATCCTTGGCAGATGTCATACAGACCCTAAGAGAACACAAATGCCAGCCCAGGCTACTATACTCAGCAAAACTCTCAATTACTGTAGATAGAGAAACCAAGATATTCCACGACAAAAACAAATTTACACAATTTAGTTCCATAAATCCAGCCCTACAAAGGATAATAAAGGGAAAACACCAACACAAGGAGGGAAATTACACCTTTTGGTTTGTTGAAAGAAGATAGTCACAGAAAATTCCACCTCTAACAATAAAAATAACAGGAAGTAACAATCCCTTTTCCTTAATACCTCTTAACATCAATGGACTCAATTCTCCAAAAACGACATAGACTAACAGACTGGATACATAAACAGGACCCAGTATTTTGCTGCATACAGGAAATGTACCACAGTGACAAAGACAGGCACTACCTCAGAGTAAAAGGTTGGAAAACAATTTTCCAAGCAAATGGTCCCAAGAAACAAGCTGGAGTAGCCATTCTAATAAAGAATAAAATCAATTTTCAACCAAAAGTTATCCAAAAGGTAAGGAAGGACACTTCATACTCATCAAAGAAAAATCTACCAAGATGACCTCTCAATTCTTAACATCTACGCTCCAAGTGCAAGGGCACCCACATTCATAAAAGAAACTTTACTGAAGCTCAAAGCACACATCACACCCCAAACAATAACAATGGGAATCTTCAACATCCCACTCTCAGCAATGGACAGATCCTGGAAACAAAACAGAGACAATGAAACTAACAGAAGTTATGAACCAAATGGATCTAAGAGATATTTGTAGAACATTTCATCCTAAAGCAAAAGAATATACCTTCTTCTCAGCACCTCATGGTACCTTCTCCAAAATTGACCATATAATTGGTCATAAAACAGGCCTCAATAGATACAAAAATATTGAAACTGTCCCATGCATCCTTTCAGATCACCATGGACTAAGGCTGGTCTTAAATAACAACAAAAACAACAGAAAGCACACAAACACATGGAAGCTGAACGAGGATCTACCCAATGATAACTTGCTCAAGAAGAAATAAAGAAAGAAATTAAAGGCCTTTTAGAATTTAATGAAAATGAAGACATATCATACCAAAACTTATGGGACACAATGAAAGCAGTGGTAAAAGGAAAACTCATAGCTCTAAGTGCCTCCAAAAAGAAACTGAAGAGAGCTTACACTAGCAGCTTGACAGCACACCTGAAACCTCTACAACAAAATGAAGCAAATACACCCAAGAGGAGTAGATGGCAGGAAATAATCAAACTCAGGGTTGAAATCAACCACATAGAAACAAAAAGAATTATACAAAGAATTAACAAAAGCAGGAGCTGATTCTTTGAGAAAATCAATAAGACAGATAAACTCTTAGCCAGACTAACCAGAGGACACAGATAGTATCCAAATTAATAAAATCAGAAATGAAAAGGGAGACATTAACAATGAAAATTTAAATTTATCAGAATCTCTTGCTGATGTGCTGTTTTAAGGATGTTCACAAGGTATATCAAAAGGTACATAAATATCCCAAATTACAAGGCACTGGGTTCAAATATGATAGTAGATGTTGGGACTATCAAAAAATGAAATTTAAAGAATTGTGATTCATGTTAAAAAGCCTAATGAGGGCTGGCGGGATGGCTCTGCGGGTAAGAACACTGACTGCTCTTCCGAAGGTCCTGAGTTCAAATCCCAGCAACCACATGGTGGCTCACAACCACCCGTAGTGAGATCTGACGCCCTCTTCTGGTGCACCTGAAAATAGCTACAGTGTAATTATTTATAATAAATAAATCTTTTCTTAAAAGCCTAATGAATAAAGCAGATAATATGTAAGTTCAGACAGATCATTTCAGCAAAGAAATGGAACCTAGGAGACAAAAACAAATAGAAATACTAAAAATAATAAAGTTTTAAAAATCAGTAACTCAGTGAGCTCAACAGTAAACTTGATGCAGCCAAGAAAACAATAGTTTGAAGGTTATGTTTATTTATCAGGCCACTAAAAATTAAAACAAAGGAGGATGAAGAAAGAGAAGAAAGGAAGAAAGAGAAGAAAGAAGGGAAGGAAAAAAGAGAAGGAGAAGGGAGAAAGAGAAGGGCGGAAGGGACGGAGAAAGGGAGGAGGAAAGGGAAGAAGGAAGGAAGAGAGGGAGGAAGGGGAGGAGGGAAGAGGAAGGAGAAGAGGATGAGAATAACCACCACCACCACCACCACCACCACTGGAATGATGGTTCAGTGTGTAAGAGCACTTGTTATTCTTACTGAAGATCTGGGTTGGATTCTGAGAACCCACATGCTGACTCACAACATTCTGTAAATCCAGTTCCAGGGAACTTAACACTCTCTTCTGGTTTTCACAGGCACTGCACACATGTGGTGCACTGACATACATGCAGGCAAAAATACTTAAAAACAGCACAGAACATTCAAGAACTGTGAGCCATTAACAGTATAACTAACTTGGAATTGAAATCCTAGACAAACAAAAGCAAAATAGGCTGAATTATTTGAAAAAAATAGCTGAAAAATTATACACAGAAACCACAGATAAAGGGAGTTTGAAGACTATTAAACAGGATAAATAAAAAATACAAAGCCACATCTAAGTATATCATATTGAAATTGCTTAAAATCAAAGGTAAAAAGAAAACCTTTAAGGTTGTCAGAAGTAAAGAGAGACATTAGATGTACATAAGGATAATAATTATGCCAGACTTAACTAGATGATATGCAACAGTGGAATAATATATTGAAGGAGGGGGCAAATCTCTTCTAGCCATTATTCTATATTGCACAAAAGACCTTCAAATGTGAGTAGAGTATGAAAACCTTCTCAGATAAAAAAACAAAACAAAACAATATACTGCCATCAGACCTACCCTAAAAATGTTTAAAATCCTCTTTTTCATTAAGTTTTACTTTAATAAAACATTTTATTAATTCTTTTGAGAATTCCAGACATGCATACAATGTATTTGGATTATATTCACCACCTATACTTTCCTCTAACTCCTCCATGATCCACCCTTACCTCTCTTCCAACTTCATATGCTTTGAAAAAACTAACTCACTTAAAGTCCAATGTGTGCTGTTCATATATGCATGTGTATAGGGCTATCCACTAAAGCATGGATAATCTATTAGGGACTACATTCCTTTTTTTTTTTTTTTTTGGTTTTTCGAGACAGGGTTTCTCTGTATAGCCCTGGCTATCCTGGAACTCACTCTGTAGACCAGGCTGGCCTCGAACTCAGAAATCCGCCTGCCTCTGCCTCCCAAGTGCTGGGATTAAAGGCGTGCGCCACCACGCCCGGCTAGGACTACATTCCTAAAGAAAACTGACTCTCTCGATAGCTCAACTAGAAGTAGGAGCTTATGATCCCTTCCTTCCCCTCCATAGTAGAATGTTGTCTGGTTAAAGAAAATTCTTTAAACAAGTTGGGAAACTAGGATCAAGAAAAGAAATAAAGAGCCCTGGAAAGGGAATAAATGAAGGTAAGTGTGACATTTTTCTAAAATGTTTAAGAAGTCATTTTTTTATCCATCAGCCAAAGGCCAATTTTACAACCAAGCCTTCTAAGATAGCAGCCTCAAATCTGCTAAGGTAAATTTCTTTCTACAGAAAAGAATATATACTAACACACACACAAAAAAAAAACTCCAAAACCAAAATTCTACAGCCAGTATTATTCCCAATGAGAGATGGCAACAAATTAAGTAATCCCTTTTCACTACATTTCTAAAGAAGAAAGATATCAGAGTACTAATTTTACATATTTCAAGATTAACTACGAAACTCGGTACTTAAGAAGGTATACAAAACTATAGTACTTGAGAAAGTATGTGAACATAGTATATCATAGCTGGGGATGAGGTTCAGTGCTAGAGCACTTGCCCAGCATGCTTTAGTCCATGGGATCCACCCTCAGCACTGCAAAGAAGGTAGTATAATTAATGGAAAAATGGTTAAAACACACAGATTTGTGGAGCAGAGTTGCTCAGAAATAGATGCATAGATGCAAAGACAATTGAAGAAATAGAAGACAAACTTTTAAACAAATGATGCCATAAAACATCCCATATGCAGGAAAATGAACTTCAATACATACTTCACTTTCATGGCTTACTGGAATCCAAAATGATAGAACCCCTTTGGAGGACAGTGTGTCCATTTCTGTCAGATAAAGATCAGTAATCCCATTCCCATGTATTCATCCAAAAGGAACTGAAAACTTATGTTCACACAAAGACCTATAACCTAATATTTACCACATCAGTTTCCTCTAGTTTACATACACACATAATTCAATGCTGGAGTTGTAGCTCAGTATGTATGTATGTAGTACATGGAAAACCAGAAAAATCTGCATAGGCTCAATCCCCACCCCAGCACCACACACACACACAAAAAAAAAAGTCAGAACTATACCAAGAAGCATTTCAAGGGGAAAAAAACTTACTGGAATTTCTTTTTCTTTTAATCTCATCAAGTCAAGTTGGGAAGGAATCATGGGAATTCCTACAACTATGTATCAGCGCTTCTTAAAAACACATTTAACTTTTGATATAGGAAAATAACACACCTTAAAATTAAAAGGTATATACAGAAGAGCTTACGCAGTGAAAAATCTCACTCTCAACCACTAGTCCAGGTCATTCATGCCCCGAAACTGTCAGTGCTTAAACAGCCTGTCTATGTAATCAAAAATTTATATAGTCTTGCCATTACTATCTGTTTTACATAAATGGTAACACATGCTCTACTGTTTCTAATATACAGTGTAACAATACTCTTTTGTATAACTAAGTTCTGACTGGTACTCAGTATATCACTAACCTTCTGTTACTATAAACAACATTCCAATTAACATGTAAGTATTTGTTTAATTAACTCTTGGATAAAGTACTAAGTCAAATACTATGTTTATAAATATGGACAGATCTTTTCAAGCTCCTGACTTAAATATCCTAGAACTCACTCTGTAGACCAGGCTGGCCTCGAACTCAGAAA
>NC_034613.1:12691803-12692934 GCF_900095145.1 Mus pahari | reverse complement strand
CTGGCTGTCCTGGAACTCACTTGGTAGACCAGGCTGGCCTCGAACTCAGAAATCCGCCTGCCTCTGCCTCCCGGGTGCTGGGATTAAAGGCCTGCGCCACCAGGCCCGGCTAGGGCCTCTTTCCTAAATACCAGCTGGCTAAGCAAAGCCATCCTAAATCATCAAGTCACCAACTAAGCGATTTCTCTTACCTCTAAAAGTTAACTAGTACAGGCTACTTAAAAGTATGTTTGTGACCCAATATATATAGCAAGGGGAAAAGAACACCAATTTTCTCATGAGGCTTATGCTGTACATAAAAAGTTCTAAATACAAAAACTTCCACTACCTGAATGAAAATATAAAAAAAAATATAGTAAAAAAAAAAGCTTCAGTCTTTCTAGTCTCATAAATGCACTGTCTACCATCACAGATTGCACACACACAAAATTTAAAAATGACAAATTTCAGAGGCTGGAGAAATGGCTCAGCAGTTAAGAGCATTGGCTGCTCTTCCAGAGGTCCCAATTTCAATTCCCAGCAACCACATGGTGGCTCACAACCATCTGTCTTGGGACCCAATGCCCTCTTCTGGTGTGTCTGAAGATAGCTACAGTGTACTCATGTACATAAAATAAATCTTTTTAAAAAATTGACACGTTTCCATTTAGTCACAGGAGTATCTTTCTTATGCTACATTTAAACTAAAACCTTATATTCCACTGTTCCATTTTTAAGTCTAAATCCTGGTTTCCAGAAATTAATTTTCCTCTCAATTCCAATTCTTTGTTTATTTCATGGGGCTTAATGAAAGTTAGATAACTTCCCTTAATGCATCCTAAAATGTAAGATATGAAAGTAATTAAACTTCTTTCTACCTTCTTTTAGCATGATGGCAACTCTTCTTACAACATTCAGAGACAGTTCAAGCTACCTATCTATGCATTTAACATAGGTTTTATACAGAAACATTGCCTATATTGGAATGCAATGTGGAACAGTGAAGAAATGACATAAAGCTTTTTTTAGGAACCACTGAATACTTTTCTGAAGTACTCACACACAGAGTTTAGAAAGTTTAATAAAATACCTTCAAGTAACCTATGCTTATTTATCTTTAAAATAAAGCACAAGCTTCTTTTTTTTTTTTTT
>NC_034613.1:12659064-12691723 GCF_900095145.1 Mus pahari | reverse complement strand
TCAGATCTTGTTACGGATGGTTGTGAGCCACCATGTGGTTGCTGGGATTCGAACTCTGGACCTTCGGAAGAGCAGTCGGGTGCTCTTACCCACTGAGCCATCTCTCCAGCCCCAAGCACAAGCTTCTTATTGAGGTTCCACAAAGTCTACCCATCTTCTGCCTACCTTGTCTCTCTTCACAGATCCAGCCAAACCTCTGTAAATCCTTTATTCCTCTGTGCCACCTCAGTGCTGTCATATCTCCTATTCCCTCCACCTGCCAATCTCTTCTCTCTTCATTTTACCTTGTTTATTATTATTCATTCTTGAGGTTCCAAGGGCACTCCACTGGTCAGTCACAGAGGAATTAATTCTATCTCTTCCTTACTGTGTGTATGTGTGTGTGTGACCTTGGGCAAGTTGGTTCTGCTTCACCATTTCAAGATTCATACCTCTAAGAGAGCTGTTCAGTACTCAACATAAGAGAGTTACTAAATCACAACTGCTATTGTATTATCCCATAAGGTAACTGCCATCATCTCTCCTAACATAACTAATAATTAGGTATTTATCTAATTTATCTTTTTTGAAAAAAGAACAAACAAGAAATTCCCACTTGGATCCTACCTTAATACCTAGTATTTTTTATGTTACTCCCAACATATTGTATTTTTTGTAAGAGGAGATAAAATGAATGTTTATAGAACAACTATTACTTCAACTACATTCTCATTACCATCCTATAAATATACTTTGGCATATGAAGAAACTGAGGCATAGAGAAGTAAACTAACCAATATCAAGTGGAAGAGCCAAAATTTCAGTCCAAGTTTTGCCTGATTCCATTGTCTGTGGTGGATGCATGACATCAAAGAATTCTCTAACTCATGAACCTTGTCATTTAACAGCAGAAGGCCTTAAAGATATATGTACAGTTGCATCTAGTTAAGTGACTCTCACATGTCTACTCTTCAGCTCCTTAACCAGGCCTCTCTGTTCCCATCAGCAGAACATTCCTCCTCCTGTGAGAAGATTCCTTACATTCTTTCCACTGGACAGTAAACTCTTAAGGGGATGAGTATCTTTCACCTTTTATACCCCTAGCAAACAGAAAGCACTCAGTATGTTTGCTGAATGAATTAAATGGCGGCTATATTAATGGCCACAAAACTGAGGGGTTTCGTAGTATTAAAATTTGACAGAGGAAAGAAAACATGACGAGAACAATGAAAAGGAAAAGGGTATGTCTTTTTTTTTTTTTTTTTTTTGGTTTTTCGAGACAGGGTTTCTCTGTATAGCCCTGATAGCCCTGGCTGTCCTGGAACTCACTCTGTACACCAGGCTGACCTTGAACTCAGAAATGAAAAGGGTATGTGTTAAATACTTTTACAATTGGTCATGACTTTACCTAACATCAGAGATTCTACTAGATTTATAAACATATGCTTGGTAGCTACACGGGGACTTTACCTCTGGGGCCGTCCCACCACCAATGTTCTGCTATACCAGTGGTTCCATCTGAGACACTCTTCACAACAGAATAGCCTTGACAAATACCACCCTCTGTTTATGCTCAAATGATTTGTAAAAAGAAAAAGAAAGAGCAAATGAAAACGAACTGCTGATAACTGGTAACCTTGGATAAAGGGAGTACAGTACGTTTTTATACCAATCTTGCAACATTTTTGAAAATTTTAATACTTTATCAAAATTAAGTTTTCAAAATCTAGAAAAGAATAATACCAGCAAGTTTCTCAGAAGATTTCAACAGAGGGTCCAGTGTACTGGCCAAGCTGATATCACATTCTCTTGTTAGCTAGTCCAAAAACAACATTCTGGCCAAGCAATGCTCACTCTTTACAATCCCACTGCTCAAAAAGCTGAGGCAGGAGCTGGGCGTGGTGGCGCATGCCTTTAATCCCAGCACTCGGGAGGCAGGGGCAGGCGGATTTCTGAGTTCGAGGCCAGCCTGGTCTACAAAGTGAGTTCCAGGACAGCCAGGACTACACAGAAAAACCCTGTCTCGAAAAACCCAAAAAAAAAAAAAAAAGCTGAGGCAAGAGGATCATGACTTGGAAAACCAGTCTGGGCTACACACACACACACACACACACCTGTCTCAAAACAACAACAAAAAACCTACACTGGCTTTGGTGTCTTTGCCTATCAGAGGAAAATGTTCTCTTTGGGTAGTGGGGCATAGCCACAGCTTCTGAGTTGGAGCAGAAAAATTGTAGCTTGAAGAGTACTCATGATATTATAGATGTCTCCTATTTGCCAAAGTCCCAATATAACTTCTTTTTCTCCTTAGAAATACGTTTTTTATTATACTGTGTTGTCTCAGATTTGTTTACATATATGAGTGTCCTATCTTCATGCATACAAGAAGAGGGAATCAGATCTCATTACAGATGTTTGTGAGCCACCATGTGAGTGCTGGGAATTGAACTCAGAACCTCTGGAAGAACAGCCAATGCTCTTACCCACTGAGCCATCTCTCCAGCCTTCTTCTTGCCAGATCCTTTTTCTTCAGGGCAAATCAGGACTCCTAGGAACCCACAATAACACGCATGTCCTCATGTTCAGAAAACAGCACTTTGGAGTTCTTACCTCCCCTTTCCCAAGTCTAGCAGATTGGATCAGGCAAGTTTTTCCCAATGACTCAGCAGAGGCACTTTTGATTATAGGAGCCTTGCTTCTGTTGTCTATGGAAAGACCTACAGAAAGGACAAAAACAAAGCATGGGAGAGTCACAAAACAGAAAACTTAAAACTATAGTAAATTGTAATGATTACCTGCTAGCACCCTCTTATTCATTCATTACTTCTAACCATCCATCTAACCCCACCCCACAAACCTGAAAATGCTTTAATTTTCTTAGTCACAGTAAACTAGAACGATACAAATTTGTAAATCAGCCAAATGTCCCCACTTTATAAAGGTATTGGAGTAAGAGGTAGCTCAGTGGTAGAATGCTTGCTTAGCATAGGCAAAGCTCTGGGTTCAATTTTCAACACCAAAAATTATGGCTAGGGGGCTGGTGAGATGGCTCAGTGGGTAAGAGCACCCGACTGCTCTTCCGAAGGTCCGGAGTTCAAATCCCAGCAACCACATGGTGGCTCACAACCATCCGTAACAAGATCTGACGCCCTCTTCTGGAGTGTCTGAAGACAGCTACAGTGTACTTACATATAATNAATAAATAAATCTTTAAAAAAAAAATTATGGCTAGGATATAGCCAGATGGGTATCACCGGACACCCACCTCTCATCTAGAAAAATGAGGCAAGAAAAGATTACAGTATGTTATCCCCTAATGAGAAATTATCTTAATATAAATCAGCATATTAGTTTTATTTTCTTCAGCTCCTGTTTTTTCTAAGCTCCATGAAGAGGTACATACATTATGTCCCATGATAATATACCACCTCATTTTTAGCCTTCCTCTCTGCATCCATGATCAAAGCTTCTAAGAGCACTCTAGTATCACATTTCCATAAACACCTGATAGTTCCTGATTTCCTCAACACCCTCAAAAATATGATTAGTTTCAGCTAAACTTCAAAGTTAAAAAAAAACAAAAAACAAACAAACAAACAAAAAAACAGGAGATGGCTTTGTATAGATAGCCTAGAGAACAAACATTTGTTATGGTTGGTAGAACATAAGAAAGGGATATAAGCAGTATAAAAAGGAGATGGCCATACAAAATCTCTTAAGTCTTCAACATCCTTGTACTTTTTTAGCTTTTACTAACTCTTATGTCTCGGGTATGATAACTGCCCCTGCATTATTAGCTGTGATGATACTGAGAATCTCTACAGGCCAGAAAGTGGTTCACAAATGTTCCAAAAGCTTGTGTGTCCTGAAAACAGTCTCCAAGTCATTCCTGGGTACTTCCTTTTGAACTGCCCATGACCAAGATTCATATCCCAGTGCCATGGTTTGATTCAGAAAAGAAGAAAGAGTGTGGATCCTGGAGTTAGAACACTGTAACCTGTATTAGTTGCTAACTAAAAAAAATTGTGAGGAACAGTATTGTATTTTAAAGTATTTTAAAGCAACAGTGTTGGAATAAGAGCTCTTCTCTAGTGAACAGAGGTGTACAGAACACACGTGAAAGAAAGGTGACAATGATGGTAACTAATGTTGAGAGCTTAATATGAACTGGGCACTCTTCAATTTAATATGAACAGCATCCCCCTCCCCAACTTCTGTAATCCTTGATGGGAGAGTTTATCCTCTAATAATTCAAGTATTTGAAGTCAGAGCTCATCTAAAATAAAAAAGAAAATGTTAGTTATGGAAGTAGAATACTTTTAAGGTTAAACAAAAAAAGAAAAAAATCTATTTTTACTTATCCAGAATCATCACATAATATGTAAGAACCATACTATTTAAAGGGTACAAAGGCTATAGGTTCTATATTCCTACCATTGCAGATGTTATAGAAATACTAAACTAAATAAAATACAATGCTTTGTTCAAGTGGACTCTGCTCTTCTCTCCACCCCCATTCTCCACCCCCCAGGCTGACAAGAAATGGCTGCAGGCAAGGTATTTAAGAGAAGCACTCTGGGAAAGAAGATTCTGGTTAGGTGCACTAGGCGACGATGTTGTGCAACCAGTTTCTACCTATTTTGTTTTTCATTACTTTTCAGAGTTTTGAGAGTAGCAGTTATCTTTATCTGACTGAATGCAGGGAATGAGGTCACCTTTTCCTCTAGGACACTGAAATCTCTGTCACCATGGTTTTTATTTCTTATACAATCAAACTGTGGTGAGTGGAGGGCGAGGATCTCATCCTCAGCTCATCTCACAAGGCGGGGTCGGTCGACCCTTGTGCACATCTCCGAAGATGGATTTCCTTGTGACTCAACGCCAGTGGAGTGGCCAAACAAGTTTCTTGTGAAAGCCCTACAAGGTACATATGTCCTAGGGCTGCACAGAGATAAACTCTTAGGCATATCTTCACATACCACCATTAAGGACACTCACTCAAGATCCCCACACACACACTTTCTTCCCACCCCACTTTCTTCCTCACAAATAATGAACGCTGCTTGCCCTGTGTAATTTAAAGCCCGACTCCACCAAACCTCTGCTCCAAAAAGCAGGAGAAAAAAGGCTGGGAGGATTAAAAAAATAAAATAAAATAAAATCGATGTGGCTCCCTCAGAGGAGCTGGAGAAAAGTTAACAACTGTGCCCGGTGGCAGAAAAAATCTCCCCGTAATTGGCATAGCCCTGGCGATTTTCCCTCCCCTAGACCTCAGGGCGATTGCCAGGCTTCGAACACTCACTGAGTCCTAACAATGACTGGAGAAAGTAAAGTTCGAGGACGGAAGGGCACCCGCACTCCCGCTAGGTTGGCATTTCAGCTCTCGGAGTACCGGGTTGCTCCCCACACTGCCCGTCTTGCCCTCTCTGGACCCTCAGTATCTTCCCGCTCCGCAAGGCTCAAACAGCCAGGGTGCGCCCCCTCGCTGCTCGGACCAGCCAGCCACAGGCAGCAGAAAAAGCATGCCCTCTAGCCCCGAGGTCTGGCCCCAAGAGTCCCCGATGTAATATCGCACAGGACAAGCACGGAAAGGGGCGCCCGCCCGGAGGGGACTCCGAAGGGAAGGGCCGCCACAGTTATGGCGCTCAACGCCTCCGGAGGTGTCCGGGAGGCTGTAGCCCAGCTCGCGTGTCCGTGTCCGCGCGCCTCCCCCCCCCCAACCCCCGCCCGGGCCACCGGGCACATCGCGCCACCAGCAGAGGGGCGACTGGGCACTTTACCTCAACCCACACACGTTCTCTGTTCCGAGGCTCTCGCGGGGGACCCCCGGGGCAACCGCTACGTGGAGCTGGAGCGACCCCGAGGGTGGCAAGGCCGGGACCCCAAGCTCCACGCCGCTCGCGTTCCACTCCTCGAGGCCGCCACTCCCGCCACTGAACCCGCACTACGCCCACAACCTCGCTGGTGCCGAGGCCGCCCCTCGAGAGCGCCTACCTCCGGCGCAGCGTCTCGCTCCACTCCTTCCTCGCCGCACACTGAGGGCCCCCTCAACGTGCCGGGCGAGTCTGGCTAGGGTGGTAACCGCCCCCTAGCCGCCTGCTTTCTTCTCTTCCCTCCCTCGCACCTGCCCCCTAATCTCACCCCGCCCTCCTGCCCGGGCCTTCCGAGGAGCCAAGGGGGCCGCCCCCTAGCGCTCTGCTCCCGCCCCCGGCCCTGGCCGCCCGGCCCTTCAGGCCTCAGCTCTGGACAGGCTGCTGGGCGGCGGCGGCGGCGGCGGCAGCCGAGGCGGCGCGGAGCACTATTGTATTCCTGACACTGTGCGCTCCCACGCTCCGCCTCTTCCCTTTCCTTCCTCATCACTGCAACTCCCCCCCCCATCCCCGCCGGCTGCGCTCGCCCTACCCAGCTGACTCCCCGCCGTCTGCTTGCTCGCTCTCGCTCGGCTCGCCGCGCGTTCTTCTGGCGGGCTGGGCGCCGTCACAAGCGCCACGGGCTTCGAGGCTCCACCCACCTCAGGCTCCCGCACGCGCGGCGCAGCGCTTCAGGTGGGTTCCCCTCCCCTCCTGCTGCGCGCGCTGCTGCCCTGAGGCGTCCCAGCCCTGCTAGGCGCTTGAGCCAGCGAGGTGCACTGACTCCTGCTCCAGCAAAGTCCAGACTGAGCTTTCCCACCCTCCTGACTCAATTGTAAAGTTCTATGAGTGCAATTCGTCTCTAAACTCTTAAGACGACCATTATTTCTGACGTTTATGCTTGAAGCATGGATAAATAATAAAAGCAAGGAGGCAATTGACAACACAGTAATCCAGTTGTAAGCAAAAATGCTTTATGATGGTGGGGGACTTCTTTCTTTTTTTCTGATGTCGACTTAGCCTACAGCTCCCAGTTATTCAAACCTTCGTCCAGGTGTTCCTGGGGAGATATTTTGGTACTATAATTAAAGATCCGTAGACTTAAAAGTAGGGGTCGCCGACTTGGATAGTTTAGGTGGGCCTATCATAATTATTTGGAAAAAAAACCTTAAACTAGGGTTGAGACAGACAGACAGGATTGGATAGAGAATGTAAAACTGGGGTACAGGGCGAGTTCCACTATAGCCAGGACTATACAGGGAAACACAAACAAGAAAAAGTTCACCACGAATGCCTGCTTTGGTCGAGTCTATGCCTCTGTGTTCCAGCTCCCTGGTCATCTGCCCTGCAACTTTTTGTTTTGCTTAGCCATGGTCACAATTATGGAAGACAATAACATCAAATAAATAAGGGAGACATGATGTATAGTAGTAATATATAAAAGAAGTATATATATTTTACTACTAGTTCTGAATCTTTGAAATACAGATGCTTGAAAACTTTTTATTATTTACCTTACTAGAATTGAAAATGCATCATTCACAATTATGATGAACTTATATAGTTATTTTCACTTATAATTCTAGGTTTAAACAGAAATGTGGTCTCTTGTATTTTGCCTGTTTTTCATATTGTAGATATGATTCTACTTTATTTTATGTAAACCTATGAGTGGTAAAATATTTAGTCCACATTTACTGTTACAGTTAATTTATTTAAAAATAAAAATTCATGTCGGGCAGTAGTGGTGCATGCCTTTAATCCTAGCACTTGGGAGGCAGAGGCAGGTGGATTTCTGAGTTGAAGGCCAGCCTGGTCTACAAAGTGAGTTCCAGGACAGCCAGGGCTATACAGAGAAACCCTGTCTCGAAAAAAAAAGAAAAAAAGAAAGAAAGAAAAGAAAAGAAAAGAAAAGAGCCTTGAAAACTGCCCACATAGGTCACACACACACACACACACACTCACACACCGATATGTCTGCTCATGTCTTTTGGACATTTTCTAATTTGATTATTTCTTACTATTAAATTTGAAGATTATAATAAACAAGTCCTCAATATGTCAATAATCAGAAAATAGATTTATCCATGCACAGTTATCTTTTCATTTATTTAACAAGACATTTTTTTTTGCAGAGGTCCAGTTTATCAAATTTTGCATTTAAGTGTAGTGCTTTTGGTGTCATGTCTAAAACATCTTCACCTGGTTTCACATGCCCTCTCTCATGTTTCCTCTAAAAAGTGTTATAGTTTTATTTTTTAAGTTGTTGGTTCACTTTGAATTAATTTTTGTTATAAACTTGGACCTAAGATAGAGATTCTTATTTTTGCCTATGAATAGTTGATGACTCAAATAAAATGACTGTCTTTGCTTGTGTATCTCAAAATCACTTTGGCCATGTGTATGGGGCCATTTTTGGCTCTTTTGTATTCTATGAATCTATGTGTCTCCTGTGAATGCTAGTCTTAATTGTGATAGCTATGGACTAAGTGTGGAGATCAGTCCCTTACTTTATTCTTTTTACAGATTGTTTTGACTATTCAAGGTAATTTGCCTTTGTTGTTTTTTGTTTGTGGGTTGGTAGTTTTGTGGGGGTTTTGTTGGTGGTGTTGGTGCTGATTTTATTTATTTATTTATTTATTTATTTATTTATTTTTCATTGAAGCAAGGTCTTATTATGTTGCTCTGACTGTCCTGGAACTGCCCTGTGACTCACAGAGACTCACCTGCCTCAGTTTCGCAAGTGTTGGAGTTAAAGGCATGCACCACCACACCTGGCTGGTAATTTGTCTTTTCACATACCTTTTGTAATGGACTTCTTTTGTATTTAAAAAAAAAAACTTCGATGAAATTTTAAGAGAAATTACATTAAACATTATATTTCTATAATATATGACATAATAATTTCCATATCTTGTTGGGAAAAACTGACATCTTCCCAACATTCTGTTCTAATCCTTCAATTTGATAATTCCCATCCCTCCATTTAGTGATAATCTTCGGCTTCTTTATTGGCACTGTGGAATTGTCAGTGTATAGATCCTATGCAAGTTTTGTTAGGCATGTACCTAAGCACGTCATTTCCTTTGGGGTGCTTAAAACTGGTAATGCATTTTAAATTCCAGACATATATTAATTGTTGACTGTCAGTATAACATAGAAATATAACTCATGTTTGTGTGTGCTGATCTGAATATCTTGTCACATACTAAACTCAATTATTGGTTCAATGACTCTTTTGGCAGGTACTTTGGAAATTCTATGTAGAGAACTGTCATTGAGGCACTTTCCACCAAGCCTGAAGTGAATAAATATTATGTAAAAGAAAGAATGAAGCTTGTGTTGTGTGGGAGTGGGAACGGTTTTATCTCCCTTCTAATCATGTGCTTTTTATTCCTTTTTCTTGCCTGATTGCACTGACTGCAGCATTTGAATTATGTGGAATGAAAGTAATAGGAGACAACCTTTGTTTGGATAGATCTTAGGAGGAAACATTTCATCTTTCACCACTAAATATGGTTCTAGTGGGTTTTTAGAAGATGTTCTTTATCAAGTAGAGAAAGCACCCAGGTATTCATAGTTTGTTTAGATTTTTTTCCCCAGAGCTGAGGACCAAACCCAGGGCCTTGTGCTTGCTAGGCAAGTGCTCTGCCACTGAGCTGAATCCCCAACCCCTAGATTTTTTTTTTTTTATGATAGATGAATGCTGAATTGTGTTAAGTATAATATGAGCATATGATTTTTCTTCATTAGCTTGATGAATACGGTAGATTCATTGATTGAATATTGGGATTTTGTTGTTTAGGCTTTCTATTGGTTTATGGTTTTGTTTTTTGTTTTTGTTTTTGTTTTTGAGACAATCACTACGTAGCCTAGGGTGACCCCAAAACCTGTGATCATCCTGCCCATGAGTAAGGTATATAACATGCCTGACGTTTTGTCTGAAAGTTGTTTTTCTTTTCAATATTTTGCATATTTGTATGTGGTATGCATGCATGTATGCTTTTTTGCATGTGTGTGGGTGTATATGTAGGGAGTGAACATGTCCATGTGTGGAGGTCAAAGATTGATATCAAGTGTCTTATTTGATTGTTCTCTAATTACTGAGGCAGGCTCTCTGTTGGCTAGTACAAGTAGACACCTTGCCTTGAAGAATTCCTGTCTGTCTTCCCAGTGATGGGATCACAGATGGACCACGCCTGCCCAGCTCTTTACATGGGTCCTGAGGATCTAAATTGTCGTTCTCGTGCTTACACAGTAAGTATTTTCTCTACACAGTTAACTTCTCAGCTCTGTTTATTTTTATTTTTTAAATTCAAAGCTGGGTATAGTGGTGCATCCCCAGAACTTAGGAGGCAGAAGCAGGCAGATTTCTGTAAGTCAGGTCTACATAGAGGATTTCAGGACAACCAGAGCTACATAGAAAGTCTCTCTGTCTCTCTGTGTCAGTCTCTGTGTCTGTCTCTCTGTCTCTCTCTCTCCCTCCCTCTCTCTTTTTCTCTCTTTCTCGCGAGCGTGTGTGCGTATGCGCGCGCATGTGAGCGCGCGCACACGTACATATTTTTAAAGTTACTACACACGCAGTGCATAAATATTTTTAAAATTATTTATTTTGGAGGGGGGGTCAAGTGTGCTATCGCACATATACGGAGGCTCAGAAGCTCAGAAGACAACTTACAGGAGTCAGTTTTCTACTTCCCTCATTTGGGGAATCATGGGATCAAACTCAGTCAGGTTCAGTAGCAAACAACTTTATCTGCTGAGTCATCTCCCCAGGCCCTCACACCCAGTAGGCCTGTCTTGTTTAAGCTTTTGTTTGGATCAACCTTATACATTTAACAAAAAAAAAAAACCCAAAACACTCCTAGATTTAAGTAATGATTACAAAACATAAAAAAAATAAGTAAGTTGTGTACCTTTCCAGGTTCTAGATTCTATGTTACTAATATTTTGCTGCAGATTTGTGTCCAAGTTCTTGTCAGATTGGGCAGTAGTTTGGAAAGGAATGGGTATTGTCTTTGTCTAATTTTGGTATTAGATAAATGCTGTTCTCATCAAATGAGACAGGAAGTTTTAAAAAAAAAAATAGCAAGTAACAGGGCTTTAGTGGGACTGTAGGAACTTTGGTTTTAGAAATGTCCTTACCATTTCCAGGACTGATATTTGTGGTTTACAGTGCATAATCTGTTGGCACAAATGTATGTCCCAGGATACAAACTCAAGCCTGTTTTCTAAGACATAGCAAGCCTGACTGTTTTATAAGGCTCAATTGCAAGGTGAATCCTTGTATAGCATTTGGAACTTGGGTTAGGGAAAAGTTCCTGCCATTTCCAGGACTAAACATGTTCACTGCACCTAAAGTGTCTAAACAATATGCTTTCTGGTGAACACCTATCTGCTTTCCTATTGGAAACTAGACTTTTAAGTGCTAGGCAGGAAGTGCCTACATGGCCAACCCTCAGTGATGCCTCAGGAACTGAGTTTCTAACAGCTTCCCTTGTAGACAACATTTCATACATATCATAGCTTCATCTCTTGGGTCTCTACTGGGAGGGGATTCCAGGAAGTTTGCACCTAGTTTCCTCTGGACTTCATCCTTTGCTAGTTTTGTTCTGTATTCTTGAGCTGTAATGAATCATAGCCAGAAGCATGACTCTTTGCAGCATTTTATAAGTAGTTGTGCTGAATCATCAAGCATGGGAATGACTTGAAGAACCCTTGACACAAATATGTTCCCTTTTCTTTGTTATTCTAGAATAGATTGTATTCTTTACATGTTTGGTAGCATTAACCACTGAAACCTAACAGGCCCACAGCTTTTGTTTGGGAGACCTTTAACATTTCAAATACATTTTTAAAAAATAGCTATTGGGCTACATAGGTAGTAAATACTCAAATCAGTTGAGATTTGGTAGTTTGTGGTTTTCAAAGATCTATTTTTTCTGAATTGTCACATTTATATGCATAACATTCCTCTATTTCCTGTACCTATAAGGGCTATAGTAAGATCCCCTTGTCAAGTTTGTGATGTTAGTGACTGTATCCTCTCTCTCTCTCTCTCTCTCTCTCTCTCTCTCTCTCTCTCTCACTCTGGGTTTTTCGAGAGGGTTTCTCTGTATAGTCCTGGCTGTCCTGGAACTCACTCTGTAAACCAGGCTGGCCTCGAACTCAGAAATCCGCCTGCCTCTGCCTCCCAAGTGCTGGGATTAAAGGCGTGTGCCACCACCGTCTGGCTAACATTATCCTTTTATATATTTTTTGATCTATATATGTACTGTCTAGTTTCCAAGTATCTGAAGATTTTTCCCCTTTGATTTTTCTATTGATTTCTAATTTGATTTCATTATGTCAGAGAATGTTCTGTCATTCTTTTATATTCAGTGATGCTTGTTTTATGACCCAGAAGATGGGCTATGTTGGGCTATTGTTGGGCATAGTGACCTATAAATTAATACCTGTGGATTTCTGGGGTTATTTATTCATAATCTTGCTAATTTTCTATATTACAAATAGTTCTATTCCTGAGAAGAAGACATTGAAATCTCCTGCTATAATTATGGATTTATATGTTTCTTTCTTAGTTCAATCAGATTTTACTTCATGTATTTTAAAGCTGTTTATTGTTATAGTTAGGATTTCTGTGCCATTTGAACAAATTGATTAATTTATCCTTGTATGATATTCCTTTTCATCCATGGCAATTTATTTTCTCTGAACTCTATTTAATATTAATATATAGCTGTTCTTGCTTCTAAGACTTAAATTTTTGTATGATTTTCCCCTTTTTATTTTTCCTACTTAAGTTGGTTTCTTGTAGATAGCATAATAGTAATTTTTAAAACTCATTTTGTGCATCTCTTTTAATTCATTTAGTTGGAAAATCCAAGTTGATCACTGTTATTTATACTTAGCATTTTATTATCTGCTTTATTTCTTTGATTCTCGTTCCTTTCTTTTCCTTGTCTTGCCTTATTGTGGGTTGCCGAAATAAATTTAAAAATTCCATTTTGCATGTTTTTTCTAGGTATTAAAATATATGTATGACATATTTCAGGTTACCAATTTCAACATTTTACAACTTCTAGTAAAGTGTAGAAAAGTTATTTCATATTCTTCGAGACTAGTCTTACTGTGTAGTTCTGCCTGTCCTCAAACTTGTAGCAGTCACCTTGCCTCTGCCTTCCAAGTTCTGGGATAACAGATGTGAACCACCACACTTGCCTGGAAAACCTTGGTTTTTCTTTTCTTCTTCTGCTTTTGAAATAGTCAGATGGTATATTTGTTGCTTTACTTTTGGATAGAAAAGCATACAAGGAAAAGGGTTATATATTAGATTTATTCTGAGTGTTACCTGTGTCATTCATTGTTCCCTTACACTGTTTCTAAATTTCCAAGACCCCTTTCTATGTTGTTTCCTTTTGTTTGGAGAGCTTTCTTTAGCCATTTATTAATGGTACACTGCTAGCAAAAGTTTTATAAATTTTCTGTCATCTGAGAATGTCTTTATTTCCCTTTCACTACTGAAGGATATTTCCCCTGAACATGGAATTCAGAGTTGACAGCTCTTTTCTTTCATCATTGAAGTGTATCACTTCCTCCTGGCCTTTCTGGTTTTAGGTGAGAAATCTGCTATTATTTAAATCAGCAAATCAGTGTTTCTTTATAGGTAATGCTTGATTTCTCTCTAGCGGCTTTTAAGAGGTACCCCCACCCCTGGTACTTTGTCTTTAGTTTAAGAGCTTTGTTAGGCTGTGTCTTGGTGTGGGTATTTTTGTCATTTCCTGGCCTAAACTTGTGGGCTTCGGTTCCAATGACAATTTAAATTTTAGGGCCATTCTAGGCTACTCTGTATGTTATTCAGAAACTACCTTGAAAACCTGAGTCACAACATGCCACACTTCTAGTTCAGTTTCAGACTTGGAGGTGTGATGATGACCCGGGCAGGTATCACATTTGGGCCAGGCAGGTGCCTTCCAGGCACTTTCTGTGCAGATTTAAAGAATCCCTTCTCCCGTTCTCTGCTCCATGACATCTTTCCTTTACTCTAATTGGGAGGGTATGGGGCACCAGCTGCTGCTGGCAGACAGGGTGAAAGTCCACATTTCTCACTCCGTCTCCACTGGCTTGGAATCAGTGGCTGGGAGGGGGAGCACCTGTCTGCATCCTCTGCTGGTGCCTGGTGGTGGGAGGGGAGTGGCAGATGTCCTGACTTCTCATGAGCTATCTGCTATTTTGTCACTAGCAAAAGAGAGAAAAGTGCCTCCCGGCAGCCTGCCTTGTGGTGGGGATCGAGAGATCTGAAACTCACTTGGTCCCCTGAAGGTGCCAGTGGGCTTGAGAGTTGGAAGGTGTCTGCTAGTGCTGCCCATTACCACTGTGTGGGCCGCAGACATGAAGTGGGAACTCAGTTTTACCTGCTGCTGTGGTGGAGTGGGGGTGGAGGTCTCTGTGACTAGCTGAGTATCCACCAAGGCTGCCAGCTGGGCAGAGCACGCCTCTGCCAGCTGCCTGGTGCAGTTGGATGATTGGAGCTCCTGCTGGCTCTTAGCTGATCCTGCCAACCAGCACCAGGAAGAAAATACTTCCCCAAGCTCCCTGACACCTTTGGGACTCCTGCTTAATCTTAGCTGGTGTCCTCTGAAGGAACGAGTGCTTTTGCTTCAACTGTCTTGGGCCACCAAAGTAAGATGACAGTCTCTAGACTCTACCTGGGCCCTGTTGACCCCAGGGCTCTAGGCTTGGGTTTCACTGTTGATGTCAGTTAAGGGTGTTTTCTCCTTTCCCAGTGCTTTGGCCACAAAGAACAGGTTTTTCTTCAGTTTGTTTTACTTTAATGGAGGCTCTTGATTATAGGCCTCTTTAGTACCCATTCTCAACTATGTGGAAGATAAAAGGAAAATCCAAAGAACTCACCCAAATGCTGTAGGTCCTTCAGACTTCAAGGCCTCTGTCAAGGTGACTTTCTGCTTTATACCCTGCAGAGTCTCTTCTAACGAACCTTTGCATAGTTTCTCAGGAATTTTAGTTATGCACAGCAGGGAACAGCAAGAAGAATTGACTAGCTACTATCTTTTTTTTTTTAAATGAGAAGATTTCTTTTTTTAAGATTTATTTATTTATTATATGTAAGTACACTGTAGCTGTCTTCAGACACACCAGAAGAGGGCATCACATCTCATTATGGATGAGTGTGAGCCACCATGTGGTTGCTAGGATTTGAACTCAGGACCTTCGGGAGAGCAGTCAGTGTTCTCAACCTCTGAGCCATCTCTCCAGCCCGACTAGCTACTATCTTGTCTGAAACATAAAGCAAGCTTTGTACTGCTAAGGATGGATCTAGGGCCTTACACATACTAGGCACATATTCTGCCACTGAGCTACATATCTCCAGCTCTCTTTTGTTGTTATTTTATTAAAAGACTCTCACATTGTAGCCTAGGACATCCTGAAATTCAGTATGTAACCTATGCTAACCTCAAACTCACAGCAATCCTCCTGTCTTGGCTTCCTGAGTGCTGAGAGTATAAATGGGTGCCACCTAGCTTAATCTCAAATTTTAAAATAAGTAAATAGAGGTTTTTCTGTTTCAGAAATTACAGTGTCAGAATTTGACAGTGAGTGTAATAGCACTTCAAAGACAGAATTATTTTTCCTTTCAGAGGCATGAGGGCTTGTTTTTGTTTTTTGGGGTTTTTTTGTTTGTTTGTTTGGTTTTGGTTTTGGTTTTTCGAGACAGGGTTTTTCTGTGTAGCCCTGGCTGTCCTGGAACTCATTCTGTAGAACTCAGAAATCCGCCTGCCTCTGCCTCCTGAGTGCTGGGATTAAAGGCGTGTGCCACCACGCCCATCCGGGCTTGTTTATCTATACTTCTTGAACCACTAGTAACTAGAGACTAGTTGATGAAACAGGGTGCAAGATCTTGAAACTGCTTAGGCTGTTTTCAGTGGTGTAACTTGCCATAAATAAGCTCAGGGAATGCTAAGTGAAAGGACCAAGGAAGTAGAGAGGATTAAATAATCTTTCTTTGCAAAGCTCCCCTGTCCTTTTTCTGCTCTTATTTTTCTTGACCATCACACCACAAACCTGACATGATAAGAATCTGTAGCAGGCAGCATTTTCCTTGAACAAGTAAATACCTGCCTTCCACATGGATTCCTCTGCCTGTGAACTGCACTGTGTACATAGATCTGCATAGAAAGGGCACTGGCCAAAATGAGTATGGTAGTTACTAATGGGGAGTAGGAAATTAAGAGGTTTGTAGATTTAGCTCTTATTTTTCTCCAGGGAAGATACACCTCTATAGTTAACAATTAATAAAGCTAAAATAATCAGTGTGTGTGTGCCAAGCCACACAAGTCTGATTCTGAAAAGCCTTTAAGTTATGCTTCATTTCTGCTCAGTAAAATATTACTTCATACTTGTGAAACCTGATGACACTTTACATTTGTCCAGAACATTACTATCATGACTCACAAGAACATTTTTAGATAAAAAATAGGAAAATATCTGACTCCTCAAATAAAAAATGCAATTTTAAGCACACAATTTTATCTACACTCAAGGTTGAGAAGATAATGTGTAAAAATGGCCTTTGTGTGTTAAAGTTTCAAAATGAAATGCCCCCGCAGGCTCATGGTTTAAAAGCCTGGTCTCTGTTTCACGACACTATTTTGAGGGGTGCTAGGAACTTCAAGGAATTTGGTCACTAGGGGCATGTATCTTGTGTCTCTTCCCCCACTCTGTGCTGTGAGGTGATTTGTCCAGACTACAAGCTCCCTTACCATGATGTGCTACTCCATGTGTTAAGGCAACAGAGCCAGGGGGCTATGGACTGGAACCTCTGAAACCAGGAGGCAAAGTAAATCTTTCATCTCTATTTTGTCACTGATTAAAAAACTAATACACTGTACACAGAAGTAAATACAAAAGATCTAGCTAGTAAGTTTTTGGTGGTGGTGGTAGTATCATTTTATTTCATTTCATTTTTATTAAGAAAAAAGTGGTGGGAATGGAGCAGAGACCGAGGGAACAGTCAACCAATAATAGGCCCGACTTAATATCCATCCCATGGGCAAACACAATCCCTGATACTATTAATGATACTCTGTTATGTTTGCAGACAGGAGTCAGGCATAGCTGTCCTGTGAGAGGTTCCACCCAGCAGCTGACTCAGACAGATACAGACACCTACAGCCAAACAGTGGGTGGAGCTTGGTGACTCTTATAGAAAAACAGGAAGGATTGCAGGCCCTAAGGGAATAGGAACTCCACAGGAAGAGCAAGAGTCATCTAACCTGGACCCTTGGGGCTCTCAGAGACTGGATCAACAACCAAAGAACATACATGGACTGGACCTAGGCCACCCGCACATATGTAGCAGATGTGCAGCTTGGTCTTCATGTGGGTCCAGAACAACTGGAGCAGGGGCTATTCCAAAAGTTGTTGCCTGTCTGTAGGATATGGTTTTTTTCTAGCTGGGCTGCCTCAATGGGAGAGGATGCACTTAGCCCCGCAGAGACTTGATGTGAAAGGATTGGGGGATAGCCAAGGAAGCCCCTACCTGCTCAAAGGAGGAGGGGTGGGGGAAGGACTGTAGGAGGGGGTGACTGGGAGGTGGGGGGCAGTGAGTGAGGAATAAAGTAAATAATTAAAAATAAATTTAAAAAATTAGAGGCTAGGGAGGTGGTTCAGTACTTACAAGCACCTGCCACCAAGCTTGATGACCTAAGTTCAAACCCTAGAACCAACATGGTGGAAGGAGAGAAGTAATTCTTTCAAGATGTCCTTTAACCTCAGCATGTGCACGGTGGCATCTGTGTACACATACAATAAATAAACATAAGAAATTTGTTTTAAAATTTTATTTGTCATTCAAAATAATGAGTTTCATTATGACATTTTCATACACAGTTATCACTGTATCTCACTCATATTCATGCCTGTGTGACCCGCCCCTGTCCCTCTCCCAAACTGGTCCCCCTTTCTCCTCTTGTATAACCCTGCTTCTGCATTCATATGTTACACACAGATACATACAGACTAACTTTTCCTCCCTCCTTCCCAACTTCCTCTTTCTCCATTTATCCTCTTTCTCAATTGCTTTCTTGATTATGCATGAGAGAAAACATGCAATACTTTTGCTTTTTCTATTACCGGTTATTGTTCCCAAATCCCCTTCAAAACCTTTAGACTCTTTCTTTCCCTGATAGTCCACTTTCTAATTTTATATCTCCCCATATATCTTTCTTACACACACACACACACACACACACACACACACACACACACACACACACCTAAATTCTGTATATAAGGAAAAACATTTGTCTTTCTGAGTCTGTCTGCAATGAGAATTTTCTAGTCAGTGTGATAAACTAATGAAAACTAGAGATCTCACTTGGTTCTTTGCTGCTTTGGCTGGTGGTGGTGGTGAGAATGTGTGTGTGATATGTGTATATGTGTGTGCTGGTGATAAAACTCAGCTCTACATGTACTAGAAATGTGCTATAGAGCTGACTACATTCCCAGCCATTGGCGTTTAATGCAGGGTCTTCCTATGTAGCCCAGATGACTTTCAACTCATAACCGTCCTGCCTCTTTCTTCAGGGTGTTGGGATTTTGGGTATGTATTGCCATACTCAGCAGAGAGAACTTTTAACTCACAAGACTTCATATGAAGGATATATTCATGAAAAGGGATCAAAATGTTATTTGTAGACTGTATACTGTGTATTTAACTTACATTTCCTCCCCTAATTCTTCCCAAGCCCTCATGATAGTAATAAGTATTTACATTTTACAGGTAAGCAAAGGAGCCTAGAGAAAAAAAAAACAACTTACCCAACACTTCAAAATAAAAGTGCTTTCAACTTACATGTAGGTGTTCATATTTTACAGTACTCACAATCTCTAGGAGAAATCTCAAGGAAAAATGGAAAGAACCAACTAAGCCAGCTCCATGCTCTTTTAACATGTGTGGCACGAGAAAATAATTTCTGAAAGAAATACAGTTATTCTTTGAAATCTTGGGTATTCACTTCAATTGAAGAACACATTTTCGTATCAGTTAATTACAAGCAGTTTAGCATACCCCAGGAGATAGTTTCAGTCACTATGGTTTCCTCTTCCATGTTGTTAGTGAATTTTGTAGACTAAGGATATATTGAAATTGATGCCATACTGCAATATCAGCTCTCTCTCTTCTCTCTCTCTCTCTCTCTCTCTCTCTCTCTCTCTCTCTCTCTCTCTCTCTCTCTCTCTCTCTCGGTTAATTGTGGATCTTAGCACAGTTAGGTCACAGTCCCAAGTTATTCAATTAGATATTAATCTAGGTGATCCTGTGAAAGAGTTTTATAGACGTGATTCAAATCCATAATCAGTAAGGGATTTTAAAGGAAGATTATTCTAGATAATAATTCTGTCAGCTGGAGGCCTTTAAGCAGAACTGAGCTTCCAGTGAAAAATTCTGATGGTTTGCCCTAAAGGTAGCAAACTTCAGAGTTGCCTAGCCAACCTCCAGAATGTCTACCCCAACCCACACTCTTTCTCTGTGTATGTGTGTATACAAAGGAGGTTTTTTCCTCTACTGGAATCTTCACTAATGCAATCACACACGTTACAAATCCAGATCTACATGCATTTTAAAAATTATTTTCCCCAAGCTTTCTTTAGACTGTATTTTTTATAAACCAAAGAGATTCTTTCAAAAAGAATTCCAGAGAATGGTCAACTTTAGAGACAAAATCATCCTTGTCCATATTTGAAGTAAACTGTGCTGTGTCCAGCTTAGGAAAGACTTCTTCCTCTTGGGAACCATCATCTAAGTGAGTTCTCACAAGGCTCTGTAGTCAGCTTTCTGAAGATAGAAGCACCAAGGCCTTATGGGACAGAAGATATGAAATTTGCTCTCAGCCACCTTCTATGTATGGATTATCCAAGTCTGTCCATAAATCCTGTGTGCTGGACAGGATTAAAAAAAAAAACGGGGCCTTAAAAAATTACAATAGCAATATTTTTATTCCATATGTTCTTGTAAAAGTTTGACTTTGCTGAGACACGTGATCCACATATCTTCATTTCTCTCTTTCTCTGAAGGAACTTGTGGGTTAATTTCAGAAATGATCTTAAATCTCATTCTTCTGATTTTAACAGTTTTTTTAATTCATATATTACACAAAGTTGATCCCTTTAAAAAAATCACTTAATATGAACAACAAATATGCATTAAATGGAGCAAAAGACATAAACCAAAATTGGCAGAGGAAAGAGAAATAGCACAGAAGAGCAAAAAAAAAAAAAAAAAAAGACAGTAGGGAATAAAAGGGAACCAGAGATCAGAAAAATAGTATAATTATCTATAAAATTTTGATTTAAGTTTTCTGACAAAAGGAGGTTGTGTGGGAGGGAGGAGGGCCCACAGTGGGGTGGGAGCAGGGAAGAAAAGGGGTAGAGATGTGCATGTATAGCAGTGCCATAAGGAGACTCGTTATTTTGTTCATTTATTTTTTAAAAATTCTCTAGCTGGGTGTGGTGGCACACGCCTTTAATCCCAGCACTCGGGAGGCAGAGGCAGGTGGATTTCTGACTTTGAGGCCAGCCTGGTCTACAAAGTGAGTTCCAGGACAGCCAGGGCTACACAGAGAAACCCTGTCTCGAAAAACAAAAAAACAAAAACAACAACACCCCCCCCCCCAAATCTCTAGTATAATAGAAAAATGATAAACAACACACTTTAAAAGTTTCAAGAGAGGAGATCAAAAAGCAATGTTTTAAAAGAGTTACAAGTATTTTTGATATAAAGGAAGGCATTGCCTTCAGGGATTTGTTATTGTTGCTTTAACCTTTTGCTTTCTTTAAAACACACACACACACACACACACACACACACACACACACACACACACGTAATGCCTCTAACCTCAAGCACCATGAGTAAGGTTTTAAAAAGATAGATCTAGGGGCTGGAGAGATGGCTTAGTGGTTAAGAGCACTGGCTGCTCCTCCAGAGGTCTTGAGTTCAATTCCCAGCAACCACATGGTGGCTCACAACCAACTGTAATGAAATGTGTGGCTGAAGATAGGTACAGTGTGCTCATACACATAAAATAAATAATAAATAACTTAAAAAAGGTATATCAAGGGAGCAAATTTTTAAAATTTTGCATTTTATTTAATTGCTCTAATTTGGGAAGAACTTATCTATAACTGCACAAAAGGCAAAGCAATGAATTCTTTGTGTTTCTTACTTAATGTTTGACCTAAGGACATGCTTTGTCTGGTGGAGGTAGCCAGGTGTAGGGTCAGAGACCAAGGATTCTCCTGAAGTGTTTGTTGACCCAGTGTGGCTATCAGAGCAAACAAAGGGAAGAGAATGCACATGTGAGGGTGGGGTGCTTTCCAACCTGGACATTGGCTTGATAGCCAGCTGTTTGATGTTTTCTAAGCAGTTGGTCAGATTAATGTGATATTTGCTTACCCACTATCCATTCTTTTCATCTTTTCTGTCAGAATCTCAATTTTCCAAGACAACATTGTACTTAGTACAATTGTCTCCTTAGTTCCCTTGAAGCTGTGATAGCTGTATAACCCAGCTCTGGCAAATGAGCTATGAGTCTACTGAGTGAGTCTTTTTGGCAAAGTTATTGTTTCCTTGATGAAAAGAGACAGCATTCATTCGCTTTTACTGTTCACCCACTTTAGTCTTTCTGCTTAGAATGCAGTTACAGGATTTAGAGGCGTGGGAGCTACTCCACCAACAAAAAGCAAAGCCACATTTAAGATAACAGAGCAGTAAGACAGAAAGGCTTTAAAGATACTGTGGAGATTCTGGGTTGCCTAACTTAAAGTTTTGAGCTGTTCCCGGAACCCTGCTTAATAATTTTCCCTACCTTCCTAGTTAACTTCCACACTGGTGGCTCATGGGAGCTATTCAATGAGTTACTGATTTAGTGGTAGTCGTGTCTAAGAAGTCTCCTCAAACAAGTCTGTATTTGCATTCATCCAGCTTCAGGCAGTTTCAGGCAGCCTGAGCCTGGAGGGGTTGTGTACAGAGGTCTTAGTATAGGTCCACAGAGAGCTTTGTGTCAATTTGGAAAAACATGTTTTTCTCTCTTTTTGGAGCAAAGGCTAACATTTTTACCTTATTTTGTAGATTGCCTCAAAACAACTGCCAAACAGACCAGAATCCTCATTTTGCAGATGAGGAAATTGAAAATATTGTTTAGGTGACAGAGATTTTTCACAGTGGTATGTAGCAGGAAGTGTGTCATTCTCAGACCTTTTGTGTGTGTGTGGGGGGAGGCAACTCTGACATGAGTAGTGTGGGAAAAAAATCAGGGATTAGTGGTTTCCTGATGCAAGGACAGCTTGGGTTTGTACTGAATATTGGGCAGAATTTGAGTATCTGCAAGGGGAGTGGGAAAGGGGATTCTTGATACAGAAAAGAATGTAAGCAAAATATCTTATTTTTTCATTGATTGCCTCTGATTTAATAGTCAGAAAGCCTAATGTCTAAAGCAGAGGATTGATTTCTTGAAGCAATTATCTGTTAACACCATGGCCTGCGATAATAACTATGAAAAAGTCATTGTTCATTTTGGGGGTGGGGGTACATTGCTGTTCAGTTTTCTTTTTTCTTCCCTCAACCCTCTTCTCCCTGCTAAGGACTGAACCCAGAATCCTTAGATTACTAAGCATGTAGCATACCCATAAGTTACGTTCCCAGGTTGCTGTTCTATAGATAACAAGCCACAAAGCTCTGCTCTTCTCTACTGTGCCTTTACTCTCAGTGAAGGAGACTACAGAGGAAACAAGGAAACAGATTCTCTAGTAAGAACCCTAGCTAGGAGGCTGATGAAGTCACTGCAGGGTCAGTAGCACCCATAGGGATTTTGACGTTGAATGTTCAAAAGGAGAACATGCCTGAAAGAAACAATGCCCAGCCGGGCGTGGTGGCGCACACCTTTAATCCCAGCACTCGGGAGGCAGAGGCAGTTGGATTTCTGAGTTCGAGGCCAGCCTGGTCTACAGAGTGAGTTCCAGGACAGCCAGGGCTACACAGAGAAACCCTGTCTCGAAAAACCGGAAGAAAAAAAAAAGAAACAATGCCCAAACCAGGCTAGTTAAGAGCTGCTTTGCAAGTGCAAAACCACTCAGGTAATTCTAAAATGTGAGTGATGAAACTGAGAAAACTGTATGTTGCTAGTAGAAAGAGATGCATGGATGATAAGAGCAGAGTACATGCAAGGGCGAAGTGATACTTTCAGTTTAGTACATGGAAGGCCAGGAGGACTGTTATTTAATTACTATTTAAATGTACACATTGAGCAGAAAGTTGGCATCAAGAAAATGCAATCAGATGAACAGCCAGCCATTCTTGGTAGGATCCTTGAAGCTGTGAGAAGGTTTATGAACTTCAAGGAAAGAACAGAAGAGCCATAGCCATCCTTAACACACCCCAGCCTCTCATGTTCCATTTACTACTTGGATATACTTTGACATACCAAACCTGGCTTAAAAAGTTGAAGAGAGCCGGGTGGTGGTGGTGCACGCCTTTAATCCCAGCACTTGGGAGGCAGAGGCAGGCGGACGGATTTCTGAGTTCGAGGCCAGCCTGGTCTACAAAGTGAATTTCAGGACAGCCAGGGCTACACAGAGAAACCCTGTCTCAAAAAAACCAAAAAAAAAAAAAGTTGAAGACATTAAAATGAAATTGAGTCCCAACATGATGCCAACCCCACGTGACTTTCTGGATGTATTGATTTAACCAGTTTTCAAAGCCTCCGTTGGAATCTGAACCAGAATCTCCAGATTTAATCTCCTGTCTCAGGAATTTTCTCTTTTGCTAGATCTTGCATTGACTTAAAAAAAAAAAAAAAAAAAGACAAGTGAAATACGACCCTTACTTTCCCAATAGTTTCATCTCTTCTGTTCTTCCTGCTCCCAGGGAAGTCCTAATATGACATTTTGATGGTGTATGAGAAAATATAATACTTAATAATTTTCTCTTTACCTGTTTATATTTCTAGCACCTCTTATCAAAAGAAAAATTGAGCTTTATATAACCAGTTAGATACAAATAATGCTCATTTCCCAGTTTAGATATAATAATGAGTGCTTGCTAAACTTTTGGTATTAAATTGTGTTGTTTCAAAGTATCTAGATTAGCCAAGCACGGTGGTGCTCACCTTTAACCTCAGTAGGTTGATCTCTGTGTGTAGCCAGCCTGACTTGCATAGTGAATCCCAGGCCTGCTAGTGCTGCAAAGTGAGACTCTGTCACAAAAAAATACATAGAAAGAAATCATAGAGACGAAAGTAGAGGAGTTAGACTCTTTTATTGTTCATGTGTTTGTTTAGAGGTAGGGTCTCATTAGCCCACAGTAGCCTTGAACTCATGGTCTTCCAGCCTTGCTCAAAAGTGTTGAAAGTAGACAAGCACTGACCCATGTGGACATGACTGAATCTTCAACCATGATGACAGATGAGGTAGAGAAAGATAAAGGAAATCTAGAGCATCTAGACAAAGAGGCAAAGTCCTAAAGCTGAAAAATTCAAGTCTATCAAAGTATTTGTTGAAAAAGACAGTGATCCATGGAAGGACTTAATCTAGGGAGGCATTTTAAAGAATAATGGGAAGGTGTCTGTAGAGATGGCTCAGTGGTTAAGAATACTTGTTGCTCTTCCAGAAGACCTAGGTTCAGTTCCTAATGTCCATATGGTGGCTCACAATCATTTGTAACTACAGTTCAGGGGATCTAATGCTCTCTTCTGACCTGTGCAGGCACCAGGCATGAAAATACACATACATACATGCAGGCAAAACACCCATACATAAAAAAATTAAAATGATTTAAAAATTAAAAAAATAGGGGGCTGGAGAGATGGCTCAGAGATTAAGAGCACTGACTGCTCTTCTGGAGGTCCTGAGTTCAATTCCCAGCAACCATATGGTAGCTCACAACCATTTGTAATGGGATCCAATGCCCTCTTCTGTTGTGTCTGAAGACAGCGTCAGTGTACTCATATAAAATAAATAAGTAAATTTTAAAAAATTAAAAAAATAATGGATTGGATACACAGTGAAACAAGGAGGGTGTGAATAAAGAAACATGTAGGGACTTATTGACAAGCACCCAAGCACCCTTGTGAAGTATAGCAGCATGGGCAGAAGCAGGAATCATTCTTGTGAAGTATAAAGAAACAACAATAAAAGTTGTGTTAACTGATTGGATATCTTGCTGTTTACTGCTCACTTCTTATTCATTAATCTAGTTCTTCCTGAACTCCATTGTTCCACTGGTCACTAAGCAAGAAATCTTCCTCTCTGGGCCCCAGGGCCAGTCTTTGGTTTGGAGCCAAAGGTCATTTCTTGCAGCTGTCTCTGAGCACGAATCCTTGCCTTCCCTGAGTTCCATTTCAAAAATAAAAAAATAAAAACCCTGTCTTTAAAGAAGCATTTCCACTTGCTGTTTCTTTTTATCTTTTGCTTACCAACATTTTTTTAACATTCAAATTTTATTTTGAATTCGGTAATCCATTACAAAGTTTAAAGATCAGGACTGTAAGAGGTATCAAATCCCATTCTCATTTTTTTGAGGGTTCCATTTTTGTCTGTCATACTTCTGTCTTCATCACCTTTATCCACTCTTTCTTCATCTAAGAATGAGGTTCATCATGACATTTCCATCCTTGCGTATAAGGGATTTTGTTGGAGTCACCATTATCTTCTCTTGTGCACAGCCTACTTGTTAATCTCTCCTTTTCCCAACTAAACTTCTCTCTCCTCTCTCCTCTCTCCTCTCTCCTCTCTCCTCTCTCTCTCTCTCTCTCTCTCTCTCTCTCTCTCTCNTCTCTCTCTCTCTCTCTCTCTCTCTCTCTCTCTCTCTCTCTCTCTGTGTGTGTGTATGGGGAGCGAGTTTAATAAGGATTATTTATAGGAGCTTGGGTAACTTAGCAGTGGCTCTTTGTGTAAAACCAACATATACAAACTTAACTATAAAGCCATTTTTGAACATAAAGGAGTGTACAGTGGGCACACTATTTCAGGTCTTGGTTTTGTAAACCTAACAGCAAGATTTCTTGGTACAAAGAGATCTTTGGTTGTTTTTGAGATGGGGTTGCCCCATCTTTGATCCACTCTCTCCTCTTTAGTGTTTTTGAAAACTCAGTATGTATAGGCTTTCTATACTTTGAAAAATACTTGAATTATTTTGGCACATGCCTCCTTCTTAAATAGTGGCAAAGAAACACACATTGCTTTATACCCCGGCACACACATTTACGCTGGTAATGCTGGTCTTTAGGGGAAAAGTGGCTCAGGACGTGTCTTTCTCTTCTCATCAAGCTGTCTGCCTGAAGGGCATGTTACACTGGACTGGGAAAATTCTTTGGCAGTAGGCTAAACAGTCACCGAAAGTAGAACTTCCAAAGTGGTCATTTTCATGTTTCTAGATGTACCCTTATGCTCAGGCCTCCCTTTGAAGTAGTCATGCCTAGAATTAGAAGCTCTCAGTTGCAAGACAGCATTCTTTCCATTTTTTCCCTGTAATACTCCATAGGGAAGACTTTATCAGTGTGAGAGCCAAACGTAAAATATGGGCGTTGTCCTTACATCTTTTAGATCCTCATTACCCAATTTCAAATATGATACCCTGGACGAAGAAGATATTTGACCTAAGTTTTGATTTCATCATCTGGCAAAATGGAACCAATCATACAGACTTTACACAGGTTAAGTTAACTGATGTCAATTTCCTCAAACATAAAGACATGTAGAAAGAGAACCTCTGTTATTTGTGGACATTTCAACTGTTAAGGTGCTTAACATTGAGCCCAATATCAAAGTAGTTTCTGTACCTTAGATGCATTTTAAAACCCAAAACTTAAATGATTTCTGTTCTTTCAATTAACATAGGAGGTACATCTTTATGTATTTCCTTATAAACAATTTACCTATAAAAGTGCATACGCAGTATGGTACACTTCAAATGTGATGAGAGTAAATCTCATGTATTTTTTTCTCACAATTTAAAAGATTCGTACTCGTGGGAAAAGTTTTATAGGGTAACATTCTGAGCATGTATTACATGTTCTGAGGCTTTTTTCTTGTATTTAATGTTAATATAAAAAACAACAACAGCACCTATATGTAGTGCTGTCCACCAGATGCAGTATGAGCAATACTCAAATGTTGTCCTATCTTGACAGCACTGCTCTAACCTTTGATCATGTGTTTGCTCAACAAATACGTGTTAACACCAGAAGATTTACTATGCCCCTGACCAAGGATGTGTAAATGATAGTAAGCATTTTTTCTCTTTTGAACAGCTGAGCCCTGGCTCACGTCAGAAGCATCTGACTCCAGATCTAACTGCTGCATTTATACACATGATTCTCTTTTCATTTTTTCTTTCTGTATAATGCTGTCTTTAAAATAATAATGGGAAGAGGGTGATCATATGCCTTGTGAGTCCTGGTCTGCTACCACTGACTAAACATAAACACTTTCTAAGTAAGAATGTTCAGCCTCAGCTAAAGACATGAATGTATTTTTACTGAGTAATGGGAAGAAAAATAAATAAAAGTAAATTATGAATTTTGGATTTTAGTTTTCCTTTAATGTTTAGACTTAAGCCAAGCCTTCACTCAGGAAAAAAAATTAAGGTTCCAAATCTGAGAACACTGAATTTTCCTGAACAACCACACATGTTTTACGGAAACCTGAATGTTTGAAGTGGAAAGACGTCAAAAGACACAGAGGGTAACAGATCTGAGGGGACCAAGTAATTAACTTCCCCTTTAAATCCAAAGCAAGTAGATGACTGTTCTTTATCTTATAAATTCAGCCTAGTATTGACAAGTCACCCAAGCTTCAACACAGAAACACATTAGGTAAAAATTTAAATCAGAAATGTCTATGCTCTTGTTTCTAGTGAACAGCACTGATGTTCTTAAAGCGTCCTCTCTAGGAGCCTCCATGGGCAGAGATGGCAGTGACTACTTCAACACAAAACAAATAAAAACAAGTTTAATGTTGAAAAGTGTTTGTTTTTAATTCCCAAATCAAGGAGAGTACATGAGGAGAGGAATTAATTACATAAGAAGCTAAACTTGAATAATAAATGATATATCCATCTAATAAAAAACATTTATTAAACATAGATCACATTATTGGGCCCTAATCTATTCCCTCTGAACATAATGATTTCTGAGTTTTGATTCTAGAGCTTGAGGTCAAATAATCCAGAATGAGCTTCTCATACATTAGTATGAAAGTATAAATACATACTTTCATAGATGTTTAGTCAACAGCTCTAGAGTGGGTTGATTCTAACCAGTTCCTAGGTGATGCAAATGCAGGCACAGAGAACAGGCTCGTAGAAATTCATATGAGACCAGGCCTTTCTATCTGTGATTGTTGGAAAAGGCTTCACATAGGTAAGTGAGTCTTGTTCCCCTAGTAACCACAAGGGGACAGCAAAGAGGCCTGCTCTGCAGTTCAGTGACTATGGTTTGAGCTTGACAGGCCATCCAAACTTTCTGACACTCAGTTTTCTTTCCTATCCAAAATCAAAAATCGGGAATGTCAGACTCTTCACAGCCCTAAAACTGAGACTCAAATGAGAGAAAATATAAGGGTGGTATGGAGCACTTACCTAGCTTATGCAAGGTTCTCGGTTCCATCCCCAACACCTAAAATTAATCTTAACTTATTGTCTGTTTATAAGAACAGTATAAAAAAGTCTATTGATGAGCCTATAAAACTGACCTGAATTTTACAATTGGAAGTGCAGCACACTGCAAGAAAACAGCACTCAAGTCCTACCTGCCACTTACACTTGTTTTTTTCTTACTTAGCTGCCTAGTTGTGTGAGGTGTATGGCCCTTACCACTAAACTACTTTAAAAAGCATCACATCCACTTTGTTCAGCACAATGATACTTAACCTTTATAAATTACTTGTCATTTTCAATGGACACAACAAGCATCAGTTAATTAGATGTCATACAATTTAAGTTATTTTTTCACTGTCTAATTAGAAGTGGATAGGGGTAAACTGAAGAAGTGAAGGCAGGTGACAGGAGGATCAGAGCCAGGGTGAGAATTCTGAGGGCTACACCAATTATGTTTACTATTTATAGATGAGAACAAGCCTTCACCAAGAAAGTATAAAATCAGTTTCTGAACATCTTACCACTAAGAGCCATAGTATCATATACAAAAGAGCCATAGTATCATATACAAAAGGGATGAAATATAATGACATTTCTATTCTCTAATATGCTCTATATACCAAGAAAGAAAACAAGTCAAGAGTAAAGGAATTACTTCACTTAACAAGAAGGCTTTCACTATTAAGATAGTGTAAATATGCACAAGTCTATAAGATAGCATAAGCTAGTCTAAATACCTGAGGAAAACCAACTTTTAAGGAGGAAAGGTTTATTTCAGTCCATGTTTTCAGTCTGTGGTCAGCTGGTCCATTTCAGGCCTCTGGCAAGGTACAGTGGCACAGAGTTGGATATATATAGCAAAGGTGTTCACTTCATGGTATCTGGGAAGCATAAAGAGAGTGGGGAGGGTCCAGGTTCAAATATCCCTTTGAAGGCCCTGCCAGCAGTCACCTTCACTAGACTCTATTTCCTAAAATCACCACCTTCTGGCAGTACCACAGGCTGGTGACCATTTCTTTAATATATGGACTTTAAAACTATATATATATATCTATCTATATCTATCTATATCTATCTATCTATCTATCTATCTATCTATCTATCTATCTATCTATCTATCTATCTATCTATATAAACTCAATGTACGGTTATGTATAACATTGCATTTCAGTTTTGAAATAGCAAGTATTGAGATTATTTCAAATGTGGGTAAAGAAAATTAGTAATATAATCAAGGCAGAAAAGAATGCATTTAATTTAGCTTAGCTAAATAAGCGCACTTATAGTGACTGTGACAGCAAGCACAAGTCTTGTGCATGCTCCAGCCAGACAAAAACTCCATACATCCCAACTCCTTCCATAACTATCCTCTCTATCCTCCCCTTCCTTCTGATATAATTTTGTTTTTCTTTTCTTTCATCAAATCCAGTTTGTCTTTCTAGCTAGTTTTGTGGGTGTGGCCTGCCTATGGTCAACCTACCAGGGTCACATCATTCAAGAAACCTGATTTTCCCTCTCACAGAAACTATCAAATACCAATAGCTTCTTAACTCATGGTGGGATTTTGTGCCCACCCTCCCTGCTCTATGTTGGAATTTTTGTCTGGCTGGAGCATGCACAAGACTTGTGCTTGCTGTCACAGTCACTATAAGTGCACAGTCATATGTGCAACTGCCTGTTTGGATCTGGAAAGTAGTTCCCTTGATGTTATCCACAACCCCTGGATCTATCCAACCTCCTCTTCTAAAAAAGATCCCTGAGCTTGGGAGGGATGAGTGTGATACAAATGTCCCATTTAGGGCTGAGCCTTTAAAAGATAAAATGTTTTCTTGAATGGGTTTGAGGGCACCACGATTCTAGAGCTTATAGAACTAACAGTATAGAATGAGCATCTTAAATTTTAATGTGCATCAAAGTCACTTTCCTGTTTATAAAGAAAACTTAAGTATATCTTTTATGAGAAAAACAAAGTATAGACATCAAGAAATATCCGATAGGAAGTAATTTTATTATTGTGTTATCATTTCTGCTTGTTCTCAATGCTCCAAATATTCTTAATGTACTTGTTGAACCTTTATAAGTAGAAATAAACATAATGTTATCTTTTTACAAACAAACCAATTTGCACTTTCAGTGTTTGTTTTATGAGCCAGGGAAGGAGGACAAAGACTGGTAAACTTGACAATAAAAAATACCATCTACTTTTATAAACCTGAATGAAAATTTATCGCACTTCTTTATTTTTTGAGACAGGCTCTTGCTATATAGCCCAGACTGGCCTGGAACTCAATATATAACCTAGGCTGGCCTTGAATTCCTGAGTACTAGAATTACAATTGTATATGCTATACCCAGCATTTTTAAAATATGGAAAGAAAGATGCCTAATCTTAGCAAATATTCAGCCATAAAAAATGTGACTCATTTTAGCCAAGAAAACATGATACAAATTCCTTATATTAAAATATGTTTCTTCCTTTTCAATTTCTTCAGAGTACCTTGTGTATATACACATATATACATCAAATACAAACACACTCAGTATAACAGTTCATTTCTCATTAGTATAAAACAGAGATTAGACCACTTTATTTTGTTTTTAAAATTAAAAGCTGTATAACAAAGCACCCCAAAGAAAATAAAAGTTTTAGCAAATTTTGGTACATGTATGAGTAAATATAGAGGACTCTTCAAAAAAGTAGCATTGAATCACTTTAATTTTAACATTTATTTCAAAGCACATTTTTAAAAAACAAGATAAATTTATATATAAATGCTACATATAAATATACAGACCCAAAATATAGCAGAACTATTAATGCAAGAGAAGTAAACTAAAAAGATGCTTAAACAAATATGACAACAAAAATCAGTTTTCATGGCTATTAATTTTTCATGAATTTAAAAGCTATTCAGAAATCAAATGTAGTTAGTATATCATGATTACTATCGAAATTTAGACTTGCAGAAACAACATAAAAGTACTTGTAAAAAGTTCCTATCTAAATGGATATAAAGTTTCAGGTTTTGGTTAACATACTAAATTTGGTGGGAAAATCTTAATGTCTCCCTTATATAATATTCTCGAGTTTTTGCACACTGTTATTGATACGATAAAAACTCAATGTACGGTTATGTATAACATTGCATTTCTGTTTTGAAATAGCAAGTATTGAGATTATTTCAAATGTGGGTAAAGAAAATTAGTAATATAATCAAGGCAGAAAAGAATGCATTTAATTTAGCTTAGCTCAGGGAAACGTTTATGCCTCTGATCACTATTTGCAAAGACCATTTGTAAATTATGATAGAAATTATTATACCTGCCCTGCCAGCAGTTTTTATTTGCACCTTATGAGATCATATTGACTCTGTAGAACATGATGCTCTTATAATAAAAGAAATGTTAAAATGCTGATGGTAGGCTAAGCACAGTGTAGGTACTCAGTATTATTAATTAAAAAAAAAGTATTATTTCTATACATTCACAATTCGACATGATAGTTATAAGTTGGCCTGAAAGTTTCCAAAACCACTTTAAACATGAAAATACACTTTTGGTAACAACCATGGAAGGAATTTTTACAAGTGGCCATTTTCAATCTCAGTTTTATAAAAATAAAAGTTTCATTCTGATTCCTGTAAATGAACCTATGAAAGCTGTTCCTGTTCCCTGCCAAATATGGTAAAATCACCCTATCAGCACTTTCAGAATTGATTAGTTTAGATGACAATACACCCTATTTCAGTTTCTCTTGAAAACTGAATCTGTGCATCTTTAGACTGGATCCATCAATGTGTATTTCTGAACAATTCTCATTCCTCCTCCTGGAAGTTACTATTATCAAATGGATTTGAGAAATAATAATTTCAAGTAACCAAAACTTTTATCATACTTTAACACTAGTTGACATGAGTAAAAAAAAAATGGATGGAGATTTTGAATAACCTGTCTAGATTATCATCATACCTAAGTGTTCCTTACCTAAAAGTCATAAGCTTTGCTCTAGGTCTCTTTCTAGTCACAGACAGTGATTAACTCTGTCAAATCTGCTGGTCATTGGTGGTTTTTTTTTTTTTTTTTTTTTTTTTTGGTTTTTCGAGAGGGTTTCTCTGTGGATCCCTGGCTGTCCTGGAACTCACTCTGTAGACCAGGCTGG
>NC_034613.1:12646008-12658939 GCF_900095145.1 Mus pahari | reverse complement strand
CTCCCAAGTGCTGGGATTAAAGGCGTGTACCACCATGCCCAGCTTGGTTATTGGTGTTCTATAGTTTTATGTTGTATGTAACATTTTCTTATTAGAAAACAGGAGAATCATCTGGCAGTTGTACTTAGAAATCTGTTGTACTACTTGGAAGTAGTTCTTAAAACAGCAATGCCAGGATCAGTTAGAAGTATTTGCAAAGCTGGTTATCTTAGCTTTTTCTTTCTAATAGAGTCTTACTTGCCAAGGCTGTTCTTGAACTCCTGAGCTCAAGTAATTCTTCCACTTAGGCATCCCAAGTAGCCTGGGACTATAGACGCTACGACCACACTCAGCTTTCAAATACCCATTTTTAAAAAAAATCTTCCAATTTACAAAATAGTATGTCAATGCCATGTACAAAATCTCATTAGTCATATAATGAAAGAAGGAAATGATTATTTAACTGGCTATGTATGTATCTTTTTTAAAGTGCATAGGTTTATTTAATTTCACCTAGTAACAAATTCCTCTAAATTAAAAGAGAAAATAAGAAACAAAATATATTCTTAAATGAATTATCATAGAGCACTAAGGTAAGTTGGAAAGTTTAAATTACCAGAGATATGAAAGAACTTTTAATTAGGAATAAAATCATGAATATTTCCTAATAAGAAATAAAACTGTAAGCTTATTGAAGCAAGTTAAATAGTTTATAAGATGATTAAAACTACTCAATTTAAATGAATTATTTTAGATACTCAAGTAACTGATATGGTATTTAAAAAGTTATTTTAAAATAGCTTTTAACAATTATAGCATCAGTAAAAATTCCTAATTGCTAAATGACTAACATATGTAAGTATATTATCAAACTGTCTGTATATAAAGGATAGAAGGGGCTTAATACCACAATCCGCTTCATATCCCCATCTGGATCTCAGCAAAGTTATAGAAGCTATCAACATCTCCAGATGCGGTCTCCTTCTTTTCTGATACAAACATCTATTCCAAATACAAAATAAACAAAAAATTAGTTCTGTAGCCCTTAAATGTCAAAGCCCACCTCTTCTCAGAACAAAGTCACAGGCTTGGGTTTTCTTTTTAAGCTTTTAGAGTTATTTTGTATGTGTATGAATGTTTTGCCTGAATGTATGTAGTATGTATACCACACGCATGGCTGATTTCCTCAGAGGTTAAAAGAGGGTGTTGGAGCTGGAGTTACAGATGGTTGTGATGGTGAAGTTAAGGGATATACTATAAATACAAGTACTATTTGATCATAAGGGAAAGGAGATAAAATGGAAAGCTGGATTGAGATATAGTCATTAAGATCTTATACCTTTGTCCCGTTGAATATCCCATTTACAATAAGGTGACATTCTTGTACAGCGTCATCTCCATTAAATTCCAAGGCAATCACGGGACCTGAAAGGAACCCCAAGAAGTGTTTTCATAGCACAAATACAAATATATTGTAAAAGTAATCCTTGTATTTCTTTTATTTTATATTTTTGACACAGTGTCACTATTAAGCTCAGGGTAGCCTAGAATGCACTGTGTAGACCAGACTGCCTTTGAACTTTTCCCCATTCTCATGCTTCTGCCTCCTCAGTACTAGAGTTACAGGTATGCACTCCGCCCAGCATTCATTAATGGATTCTTCCTAAGAAATACCGAGTATCCTTATCACGTGGGAAAGGAGATAAATAGAAGGGCACATACTTCAGGTTTTTTCCCTATCTCTACCATAAAACACTGAGTCTCATCCTATGATGAGCAGCTCCTATATATAGGACTAGTGTCACACTTTTTTAAGTGTGTGTGTGTGTGTGTGTGTGTGTGTGTGTGTGTGAGAGAGAGAGAGAGAGAGAGAGAGAGAGAGAGAGAGAGAGAGAGAGAGAGGGAGAGAGGAAGCATCTAGAGGGCAGGTGACTTGTAAAGGCCAGAAGAGGTCATTAGATTCCCTGCAGCTGGAGTTATAGACAGTTGGTTCTGAGCTGCCATATTTGGGTACTGGTATCTAAATTCCAGTTCTTTGCATGAACAGTAAGCATTCTTAACCACTGAGCAATCTCTCCAACCCCCTTAGTGTCACATTTTTAGCTGTTGGAAATTGTCTGGTTTCTCTGGTTTTTATTCTTTTTTTTAAAGATTTATTTATTTATTATATGTAAGTACACTGTAGCTGTCTTCAGACACTCCAGAAGAGGGCGTCAGATCTTGTTATGGATGGTTATGAGCCACCATGTGGTTGCTGGGATTTGAACTCCGGACCTTCAGAAGAGCAGTCGGGTGCTCTTACCCACTGAGCCATCTCACCAGCCCTTTATTCTTCTTTTTAAAACAAAACAAACAAACAATACCAAAGAATCTCCACTCATTTAGCAGTACAAAGAATAGTGGGAAAAATATCAACCAAGATAAAAAACAAAAAAACAATCCAAGTCAACATAAACAAGTCTGTCAGGTAGCTGGCCTTCCTTCCAGTTCCCTTACTTACCAGCCAAGCTCTAGGCCACCAACTATAGAACTAAACCAAAGGGGAATTAAGGCCAGATACCAAAGCAATACCTCCTTGAAAAAAATTTCTCAAGTGTGTCTTAAAGCTACATTCTAAAAGCAAAGATTGAGCTTTTCTTTTTAATCCTCTGAATGGAAAGACTTGTCCCTACTTTCCCATCCATTTCTTTGAATACATTAAAAACCCCTATGACTTAAATTTAGGGGTAGAGATTCATGATTAAACCTTTGGTAGACCTGGACTGTAACACAGATTTTTTTCTTGGCAAGCATGGCCAAGACCAGTTAGACGAAGAAAATGTGCACTTTAATTTAATAAATGTTTATTCAGTGATCACCATATTCCTAACAGATCAGTCTTTCATCTCCTATGATGATGGAGAAATTCTGACCTTCACGGGTTTACAAATGTGTTTTGAAAACAGATATAAACTGATTAAACAAACATAAAACGATATAGAATAATAGAATACTAAGTACGAAATACTAAAAAGTGATATGAAATGCTAACTTTAATGTCGTTGTGTGTCCTGAACAAAGCACAACAATGAGAAGGATATTGTTAAATTTGATGCTAAAATAACTGGAGGGTTATAATTTAATACAGTACACATACAGGAAAGGCAAACAATACAGCCATCAACTATACCCTCAGACCTAGAGAACAAGCTAGACTATGAGCTCCAAGCACCACAGTATCTGTAGGTTATGATAAGTACTGAGTAAAAGAAAAGATAACTGCTAACATTTTCTCATTCTTGGCAAAAAGTCTCTGTGAAAAGTGTGAGTGATAAGAAAAGGGTATCAGGGAGATCCTCTGCCACAGGGCTCCATACCCAAATAGTGTCAGGAGGGAGTAAGCCACCCAGGAGCACTAACAGGACTGTGAGTGTAGGTAGGACCATCACTGCTGCTCAGAGGAACCTTCCCAGAACCCTCAGGACACAGGAACAGAGGGGCTGCCTGGGACAGAAGTCTAGGAGTGCCACAAAGCTAAATACAGAAATATCGCCAGGAGAGAGCTGGATTCCCTGGAGTACCTACACACCTGTGAGCCCAGGTAAGACCACCACTTCTCTTTGAATTGCTGGCCCAAAAGGGACACTCACAGAGCCATCAGGACACAGGAACCAAGGATCAGCTGGACACAGGATCCTTCTGGTTTCTGTCTGCACCCCAGAGCTGACCCTATACCAGAGCTCTCCATACGTAAATTCCTCCCAGAGAGAACTGGTCTCCCAGGAGTACTGACACACAGGCTTACAGGAGGGACAAGCCAAAGTCAGAGATAGCAAGACCAGCTAACATCAGAGATAACCAGATGACGAAAGGCAAGCGCAAGAACATAAGCAACAGAAACCAAGACTATTTGGCATCATCAGAATCCAGTTCTCCCACCGACAGTGAACCCAGGATACCCCAACACACCAGAAAAGCAAGACTCTGATTTAAAATCACATCCCATGATGATGATAGAAGAATTTAAGGACATAAATAACTCCCTTAAATAAATACAAGAGAACACAGGTAAACAGGTAGAAGACCTTAAAGAGAAAACACAGAAATCCTTAAAAGAATTACAGGAAAACACAACCAAACAGGTGAAGGAACTGAACAAAACAATCCAGGAAGAAATCACAAAGGGAGACAATACTGGAGTTAGAAAACCTAGGGAAGAGACCAGGAGTCAAAGATGCAAGCATTACCAACAGAATATAAGAGATAGAAGAGAGAATCTCAGGTGCAGAAGACACCATAAAAAACATTGACACAACAGTCAAAGAAAATGCAAAATGCAAAAAGCTCCTAACCCAAATCATCCAAGAAATCCAGGACACAATGAGAAGACCAAACCTAAGGATAATTGGTATAGAAGAGAGTGAAGATTCCCAACTTAAAGGACCAGTAAATATCTTCAACAAAATTATAGAAGAAAACTTCCCTAACCTAAAGAAAGAGATGCCCATGAACATACAAGAAGCCTACAGAATGCCAAATAGATTGGACCAGAAAAGAAATTCCTCTTGTCACATAATAATCAAAACACCAAATGCACTAAACAAAGAATATTAAAAGCAGCAATGAGAAAAGGTCAAGTAACATATAAAGGCAGATTTATCAGAATTACACCAGACTTCTCACCAGAGTCTATAAAGCTAGAAGATCCTGGAAAGATCTCATACAGACCCTAAGAGAACAGAAATGGCAACCCAGACTACTATACCCAGCAAAACTCTCAATTACCATAGATGGAGAAACCAAGATATTTCATTACAAAACAAAATTTACACACTATATTTGCACAAATCCAGCCCTACAAAGGATAATAAATGGAAAATTCCAACACAAGAAGGGAAACTACACCCTAGAAAAAGCAAGAAAGTAGTCTTTCAACATACCCAATAAAAGATAACCGCACAAACATAAAAATAACACCAATAATAACAGGGAGCAACAATCACTATTCCTTAATATCTCTTAACACCAACAGACTCAATTTCCCAATAAAAAGACATAGACTAACAGACTGGATATGTAAACATGACCCAGCATTTTGCTGCATAAAGGAAACACACTGCAGTGTCAAAGACAGACACTACCTCAGAGTAAAGGCTGGAAAACAACTTTCCACGCAAATGGTCCCAAGAAACAAGTGGGAGTAGCCATTCTAATATTGGATAAAATCGACTTTCAACCAAAAGTCATCAAAAAGGTAAGGAGGGACACTTCATATTCACCAAAGGAAAAATCTACCAAGAAGAACTCTCAATTCTGAACATCTATGCTCTAAATGCAAGGGCACCCAGAATTCTCAACTGAGGAATACCGAATGGCTGAAAAGCACCTAAAGAAATGTTCAACATCCTTAGTCGTTAGGGAAATACAAATCAAAACAACCCATTTCAACAATTCCACTTGACACCAGTCAGAATGGCTAAGATCAAAAACTCAGGTGAGAGCAGATGCTGGTGAGGATGTGGAGAAAGAGGAACACTCCTCCATTGCTGGTGAGATTGGAAGCTGGTACAACTATTCTGGAAATCAGTTTGGTGGTTCCTCAGAAAATTGGACATAGTACTACCTGAAGACCCAGCTATACCACTCTTGGGTATATACCCAGAAGATGTTCCAACATGTAATAAGGACACATGCTCCACTATGTTCATAGTGACCTTATTTATAATAGCCAGAAGCTGGAAAGAACCCAGATGTCCCTCAACAGAGGAATGGATACAGAAAATGTAGTACATTTACACAATGGATTACTACTCAGCTATTAAAACAATGAATTTATGAAATTCTTAGGCAAAAGGATGGAGCTGGAGGATATCATCCTTAGGTAACCCAATCACAAAAGAACAACATGATATGCACTCACTGATAAGTGATATTAGCCCAGAGGCTCAGAATACCCAAGATACAATTCACAAACCACATGAAGCTCAAGAAGGAAGACCAAAGTGTGGTCTTACAAGGGGGAACAAAATACCCATGGAAGGAGTTACAGAGACAAAGTGTAGAGCAGAGACTGAAGGAAAGACCATCCAGGGACTGCCCGACATGGGGATCCATCCCATATACAATCACCAAACCCAGACACTATTGTGGATACCAACAAGTGCTTGCTGACAGGAGAGTGATATAGCTGTCTTCTGAGAGACTCTACCAGTGCCTGATAAATACAGAGGCGGATGTTCTCAGGCAACCATTGGACTGAGCACAGGTTCTCCAATGGAGGAACTAGAGAAAGAACCCAAGGAGCTGAAGGGTTTTGCAGCCCCATAGGAGGAACAACAAGATGAACCATCCAGAACCCCCAGAGCTCCCAGGGACTAAACCACCAACCAAAGAGTACACATGGAGAGACCTTGGCTCTAGTCACATATAGAGGATGGCCTTGTCAGTCATCATTGGGAGGAGAGGCCCTTGGTCCTATGAAGGCTCTATGCCCCAGTGTAGGGGAATGCCAGGGCCAGGAAATGGAATTGAGTGGGTTGGTGACCAGGGGGAGGGGGAGGGCATAGGGGGGTTTTCGGGGGGGGGGAACCAGGAAAGGCTGCTCTTCCAAAGGTTCTGAGTTCAAATCCCAGCAACCACATAGTGGTTCACAACCACCCATAATGAGATCTGATGCTCTCTTCTGGCACATCTTAAGAGAGCTACAGTGTACTTATATATAATAATAAATAAATCTTTGGGCCAGAGTAAGCAAAGACTGAACGAGCAGAGTTGACCGGAGTGAGCGGGGTTGATCAGAGTGAGCAGAGGTCCTAAAATTAAATTCCCAATAACCACTGAAGGCTGTACAGCTACAGTGTACTCACATACATAAAATAAGTAAATAAATCTTTTTTAAAAAAGAAGAGGGTATTGAATGAAACCTTGTAAGAGGCAATAATTCTAAAGGTATCTTTTTAGAAAAAAGTTCTTATGCTAGAGAAACTACTCTAAGCCTCAAGCCTGTTCAGAAAAATGTAAAAAGATAAATATCAAAAGCCCCACCCCAAATGTTTACCTATTGAAAGAAAGAAGGGGATCAAAGTATAGTAGCATGTATGCAGGTGACAATTCTCTCAATGTACTATTTTATATAACTTGAAATTGGAAAGCATGTCAGCATCTCCAAGCCAAATGTAAATGTGGGAAAAAAGTTCTAAAACTTAAAAGCAAACTAAAATAAATGAATCTATCAAGTTAGTGATGTGGCCACACAGAGACCTAGTGTAAGCAAGCTTAGAAGGCAATGCTTTGTCTGTATACCCTCAGTGGAATACGGCCTAAGTATAAAAAGATAGAAGGGAATTTTAAAGTTTCATTAATCTTACTCATAGTAAAAGTTGCTGTTATTTATAAAACCACTGTGTTAAAACAATATGGTAAGAAACCAAAACTTTCAGAAGAAAAGTATTATAAAAGAAGAAAATTTTACTAAGTTATATATTGTCTATGAGCTAGTATAATCGTTTGGATTTTAGTCCATGTGCTAAAAGCCCAAAGTACTGAAAGCTAGTGTTGGAAAGTAGTAGAAACGTTTAAGAGAAGGTGCAGAGTGTGAGATTTTCATATTGTTAGGGGCTCTTCACAAGGAGCATTGCGGAGCCTCATCTCTTCTTTCTTTTGTTTAAGGTACAGGGCGAATGGGCTTTTTCCTGATGTGTTCCCATCATGGTGTACTGTGGGAAAGCCCAAAGGAATAAGGTCAATCAGTCACAGACTGAAAGCTCCAAAAATTGCAAGTCAAAATAAAACCTTCCTCTTTATTAAGTTGATTGCTTCAGTTATTTTTATAGCGATGGAAAACTTGTGAACACGTTTAGAAACTGTAAAACCATGGTAGCAGATACAGTACTTTGTTACATTGTCTACTTTATTGTTGTTGTTGTTTTTCTTTTGTTGTTATTTTTCCTTTTGAAAAGAAAAAAACCTACTATTTAGCACTGGCTGGCCTGAACTTGGTGGACCAAGCTGGCATCAACTGACAGAGACTGTCTCTACCATCAAACCTAGCTGAAATATCTTATTGAGTTTAAAGCGCTGAAACTATCTAAGGGCAATAGAGTGTATTAAAAAGGTTATGAGACATGTTGAAATCAGAAGGAATAATTACAGCTTATTAAAACACACTGACTATATAAAAGACCTTGATTTCATAATGGTATTTAGACAAAAAGGAATCCAACTCACTGGACATTACTGAGGGTTGCTAGGGTACCAATTCAGTACTCTGAAAATTGATGCTTACTTTTCCTCTTTTTTTTCTGGTATGAGCACATTTCAAGTCAACCAAACAGTGCTGATGTACAAGGTGTTCTTTTAACATCTGCTAATAAATGTAGAGGTGGTGATATAACCAGAAAGTGATCATTTTGCAACTCCTATTAAAATAATTGGTTCAGGCAAAATGCCTATGGTCTTGACATCCTATTCATTTCATTCACATTGAAAAGGTCGTTGCCACCTGAATCTGCTGATGACTCTTAGCATGATAAAAAAAAATCCCTATCAAACACTGTGGGCATTTGCATTTAAAGCAAAAAGAGGTACTGCCACATTCTTGTCAAAAAAATAAACCTAAGTGTAAACAAGGTTTTCATTTAACTTCTACAAGAAACATAGTAGAACAATTTAATCCCATAAACACTACAGGGCAACTGACCAAACTACATAAAGAGGGGGAAATGCTTGGCTTTAAAATTAAGACATACAAGATATGAAACAACAAATTACAACAAGTGGGTCCATTTTTAGACCCGGATGAAATTAGCTGTAAAAGGACATAAAGAATTTGATAATTTGCATATGAGTATGAAAGGATCTTTAAGGAACTGCCATTAACTGTTAGATGTTAAAATGCAGTGTGGTCACTCAAGAAAGCATGCTTTAAATTTTGCTTTATTTGAGATACATAAATGTTTGGGAATGAAAAGTCAAGACAAAATAACATTTGATTAGAACATTTTAGTGAAATGGGAGGTTAAACGTTTGTTGTTGTTTTGGGGACAGTGTTAAGTTTTTTTTTTTATTCGACATTTTCTTTACTTACATTTCAAACCCTTTCCTGGTTTCCCCTCTGAAAACCCGCTATCCCCTTCCCCCTGCCCCTGCTCCCCAACCCACCCACTCCCTCTTCCTGGCCCTGGCATTCCCCTACACTCGGGCATAGAACTTTCACAGGACCAAGGGCCTCTCCTCCCATTGATGACCAACAAGCCCTTCCTCTGCTACATATGCAGCTATACAAAAATCTGTACAGTTTTTATACTGAAGCTAATGTTGAGCTGCACTTGAATTTCACATTCTTAGCAAAATAATTGCCCGAACACATATATTCCACACTTTAGGACTGCCACTTATTCTTCATCCTCATCTTCCCCCTCCTCATCTTCCTCCTCTTCCTTCTCTTCTCCTTCCTCATCTTCTGGTTCATTCTTCTTCTTTGATCCTGTTGGCCTACCAGGACCCTTCTTTCCTACTTCACTTTTGCCCTTGGCATGGTATGCAGCAATATCCTTTTCATACTTCTCCTTTAGTTTAGCTGCTTTCTGCTCACATGGTTGTTTCTCTTTGGCAGATTGCTCAAACCACATCTCATCCAGTTTCTTCACAGGATCTCCAATAGACAGGCCAGGGTGTTCAATTTTGATCTTTGGGCGATTTTCAGAGCAAAACAGGAAGAAGGCAGACGGTGGTCTCTTCGGAGCATTTGGATCTTTTTTCTTTCCTTTCTTATCACCATTGGGAGGAACATATATATAGTTCTTCATCTCCCTGTCATAACGAACTTTGTTGCTCTTGGCCAAATCTTCAAACTTCGACTTTTCCTTTGCAGACATGGTCTTCCATTTCTCGGAGCATTTCTTGGAGAACTTGGTGAAATTGACTGACGAGTCGGGATGCTTCTTGTGCTCTGCACAAAGAAGGCGTATGAGGACAATTTGCCTTGTGGCTTGCTGGGGTCACCCTTGCCCATGACGATGGCGCAGCGTCTACCTGGTTCGAGCTCTTCCCTCAGAGCTCCACAGAGAGCCTTCCAAGCTCCGGCGAGAACTGGTTTATCACTAATGCAATCCCCAGGTTCTTGCTTTTAATAATTGCATTTTAAAAGGACCATGCCATTCCTCTGTTCTAAAACCTCCAGTTAAATATGATCTCCATTTTTCCTATTTTATATTGCTGTAAAAATGCATGAGAATTCAAAGCAATAACATTACCAATCATTATTACAATGCATCATAATAAACATAAAAGAAATGATAAAGGACAGAAGATCGGAAGGGAGATCTAAAAATATGCTTGCAGGTTCTTAGACTATAAGTGAAGTTGGATACAAATTGTCTAAATTGTAATTTACTTCTGTGAAACTAAGTTTTAGAAAAACATGTACAACCAACAAGTCAATAGAAGGTTAAATGGAATTATAAAAATGCTCAATTACATTTATAGAGGTAACAAAGATGTAATAGAAAAAAACTAGCAAGATGATAGACTTTAGTCCAACTTTATCAATAATTTACTTTGATATGAATGTTCTAGAGACAACAGTTAAAGACTGTCGGACTGGACTGAAAAGCAGAAAACAACTATATGCTCTAAAATTTTTTACCTTAATTATATATATTTGATAAGAAATATATTATACACATTATATATAACAAATAAGTGACCTTATTAATTTTATTCTATATAAATTTTAGAGCAAAGAAGATAATCAGAGATAAATAAATCTTTATATAATAAAGATTCTTCAAGATGTAACAATCCTAAATGCATATACAATTAACAGACTTTCAAAATATACACAGTTAAGCCTCAAAGATTAGAAAAAAGAAATGTCACAAATCCTTATGACACTTGTAGACTTTAACATTTCTCTCATTAATGTATGAAATAAATAGGCAGAAAGGAGAGAGATGACTTACTTGCATGTTATTATCAACTAAGTTGACATAGTAGTTATTTCTATAACATCCTATCAAGCAAAGAGAATTTACATTATTATCAAATAAGCATAAAATCTAAACAAAATAGAGTGTAGCCTGTGTCCTAAAACAGATTTAACTTACTACAAAACAGTATGTTTGTCTTTATTGGGGGTATATATACTTGAGTGCAAGTGCCCATGGAGATCAGCAGAGGGTACCCTGGAGCTTAAGCCACCCAACATGGGTACTGGAAATTGAACTTGCGTTCTCTGGAAGAGTAGCAAGTGATCCTAATGACTGAACTATCTCTTCAGCCTCCACAAGTGATCCTAATGACTGAACCAACTCTTCAGCCCCCAATTCTTCCTTCCTTCTTTCCTTCCTTCCTTCCTTCCTTCCTTCCTTCCTTCCTTCCTTCCTTCCTTCCTTCCTTCCTTCCTTCCTNCCTTCCTTCCTTCCTTCCTTCCTTCCTTCCTTCCTTCCTTCCTTCCTTCCTTCCTTCCCCTTCTCCTCCTTTTTCTCTCTCTCCTCCTTCTTCCTCTTCCTCTCCTTCTCCCACTCTTCTTCCACTTCCTTTCCCTCTCTCCTCCTCCTCTTCCTTTTTATTTTTTTGAGACATCATTCAAATAAGTAACCCAATCTGATCTTGAACTCACATATAACCCAAACTTGTCTGAAACTCATGATCCTCTTGTCTCAAGAATGTGCTACTATACTGGCTTCAAAATTACTTTTCACTAAATTAAATGTCAAGTTATTTTCTCTATAAAGGATCAGATAAAAAATATTTTAGGCCTTGAGGACTGCACATTACCTGCCAGTAAACAACTCTTTGGTTGTAGTACAAAAGCAGCAGAATACACAAAGGAATGCTTATGGCCATACTCACATAAAACTTCATTTTCTAAAGCAGGTATTTTGCCAAATTTTGAACTGAATGAATATGAAAACAAAATGTGCTGAAATTTTCAAGATACAGCTAAAGTAAAAAATACATATACAGTAGGAAGAAAATCAGTATTAAATACATATACAGTACCTCCTCATTTGTCTACTTGTTAAAGTTCTTCTGAAAGTTCCTCCAAGTCCTTTAAGTGTATTCAACTCCTCTACCCATCACTACCTGCTCTGCTGTTGCAGCTGTTCTCAAATCTGCTTGCTGTGCATGTTCCCAGCTGAGTGAGGCTCAGCCTTCTTGTTTTATTCCTTATATATAAGCAAGCATCCTTTATTCTGTCTCAAGTGTGCCTCATTTTTCACATTTTGGAGATTCTTAATGATTTGGTGTTTGGCATGGCCCCCAAACATTGTGTGCATTGTACCTAAGTGAGGAAAGCTGTCCCATGTTTCATGAGAACATGTATGCATATACACTCCACTCAAGCAAGCTGTTAGCTGTAAGTTTTCAATGTCAAAACATGCTAATATCTGTAACCTTTACTCAAACGTTAAGAAACTAGAGATAGAATAAGTCATACCTAATGTTAGTGAAAGTAAGGAAATAATAAATATGAGAAGAGAAACATAATGGAATTGAAAGGAAATTGAAATGCAAAGCACTTCTTTTAAACTATCAATAAGAAGCAACACATGAAAAAGTAAGTACCAAATGTTGTTAATCAAGAAAATGCAAATCAAACCTACAATGAGATATGAACTTTTCATACACGTTAGGTGGGTTATTACCACAAAAAGAAATATGTTGTTAAGGATGTGCAGCAAGAAGAACCCCTGTGTACTGCTAGTGGGAATGTAAATTGTTATAGTCATTATGAAAATACTTAAAAATTTGAAAGTAGAACTATCATATAATCCAGAAATCCAACTTCTAGGTATACATTTGAGTGGATAAAAAGTGCAGTGGGCTCACTCTTGGTGGCTTTGAATCCTACAGGCAGGCAGATTCTGTGAATTTCAGGTCATCTGAGGTTACACAGTAAGACCTTGTCTCAAAAAAGGTTTCTCTCTCTCTCTCTCTCTCTCTCTCTCTCTCTCTCTCTCTCTCTCTC
>NC_034613.1:12636418-12645896 GCF_900095145.1 Mus pahari | reverse complement strand
CACACACACACACACACACACACACACACACACACACACACACCTATTTTGCCATTAAAAATCTTTGCCATCTGGATTGACATAGGTGAGCCACAGGGCAGTATAAGTTAAATCAATAAAAACACTGTAAATTTCAGTTATATGTGGAGTCTTGAAATTTTGAATACACATAAGATAACATGGTGGAATCCCAGGGCCTAGAGGCAACTGCAAGGTGCTGGTTACACCATGTAGACTTATAGTTATATGGTTAGGAAGTTGGGGCTGCATGTACAGCTTGAGCTGTCTCCTGCCTAGAATACATGGTGTTCAATCCCCAGCACAACCACTCCCCGACACTTACATAAAGATAAGTTCTTAAGATTTGATTTACAGCAGTGGTGACTATAGCTAGCAATACTATATTATATACTGGAAAATTGCTATGATGACACTTTAAAGGTTCTTCCCACAAAAGGGCCACCACGATGGCTCAGTGGGTAAGGTTTGCTGCACAAGCCTGGAAACCTGAGTTAGTATCCAGAACCCAGTAAAGGTAGAAATGGAAACTGACTTCACAGAGTTGCCTCTGACCTCTATAGTTGTTCTATGGCAATGTACCCATATACATACATACAAATATACATACATACATACAATAAAATATTTTTACATAAAAATTTAAAGGTAATTATACAACTTAACAGTTTGTGGCAATCATTTGTCAGACTACTACATTATATGCCTTAAAATGTAATATCTGGTAATTATAATCAATAAAGCTGAAAAAAAGTTAAAGTTACCAAACAAAATATATATAGACTGATGGGAACATGAGAGTAAAAGCCTCCCAACAACTTGAGTTTGATCCCTGGGACACACATGGTAGGAGATATTCAACTCCCACAAATTATTCTCTGGCTTCTACATTCATCCTGTAGCACAAATGTGCTCTGCACAAGATAAATAATCACAGCAGATACCATCTCATGCCAAGCTGAGGCTGTGATGTAAAGAGGGGTACTTTGCCTCTTCTACAAAACCTATAACCCTGTCTAACCTGAGAAAACAGGCGATAATCCGCAACAGAATGATATTCTTCAAACTAACTGGAAGTGTTTCAAAGTTTCGGATTATGAAAAAACAAGAGAAGGCTGACAACTGTGACAGAGTTGGGGAGATGAAGGAAACAGAGCAACTAAAGCTAATGTGAGATCTGGAACTGAATTCTGGAACTGAAACTTGCACAGTAAAATATCTGGTGAAACGAGAAAGTATGAGTTAACATTTTACCAAGGTGAATTTCTTGGTTTTGACAAATTTGCATTGGCTATGTTAACATTTAGAGACTCGGGTAAAGCGCATACAGAATATTGTCTTTGCAAATTTTCTGTAAATTTAAAATTTTTCTAAAACTTTATTAAAAATAAAAGGCATACAAATGTCTACTAGCTTATCTCATTTAGACTAAACCACAAAACCTGCAGTGGCATAGAAAGCACCATGCTGTCTGATGGCCCTCTACTAATGCTCATCTACTGTGTGTTCAAGAAAAGGAACCTCTAAAACAAAAAAGGTAAACAAGATGCCCGACCATCTGAGAAACTACCAAAAATGTTGATTCCAAGGACACATCAGAAAGTCTTCTGAATCACTCCTTTTGAGACAGTAGTTGGAAATTTATATTTTTAAAAACATCCTAGATAGTTTTGAGGATTAGTCAGGTTTGGAAGTCTTAGAATGGACAACAGATTCTCTTACTAATAGTCAAGTAGTAATATTTATTAACTAAAACTAGATAATTGGAATTAAAGACTAGTTTAGATTCAGCCATGAATTACAATAAAAGTAAAATTTCAAGACTAAGCCTACCATTTTAAAAAATGGCTTTCAACTGACAGCAATTCTGCTCCTTAAAGGACATTAGGCAATGCCTAAAAAGATTTTGTTTTCTTTCTACAAATGTAGAAATTAGTATCTAGTGGACAGGAGCCAGTTCTGTTCAGCATTTTATTACACACAGGCCAGTCCTATCCAGGACAAAGAATTACCTGACTTAAGATGTCAATGATGCCAAAGTTGAGAAATCCTGCCTGAGAATGATTATTGGTCACCTTTTGGAATATTAGCCCTGAGTCTGCTTGCTGTTCCATATGAAGTCACTACTGGGCAGCTTGGATTGTTCTCAAAAATTTTAGGAGTTTTGAGAATAAAATGGATTTTTTAAAAAGGTTTTATTTTATTTTATTTATTATTTGTGTGTATGGGTGTTTTGCCTGCATGTATGCTTGTGGATCATCAGAATGGTGGGAACTGAAATTATAGCCAATTGTCAAACACCACGTGAAACTAGAACCTGGGTCCTCTGGAAGAACAGCCACTTCTCTTAACCATTGAGCCATTACTCCAACCTTTCCAATTCTTAGTTTGAAAGAAAAATACACATTCTAAAAACATGGAAAGAACAGCATACATATTCATCTTATCATTCAAGGCCAGTCTGGTCTGCAGAGTGAGTTCCAGGACGGCCAGGGCTACATAGAGAAACCCTGTCTCAAAAAAACCGAAAAAGAAAAAAAAAAATCCATCTTATCTTTAACTATAGTTACTAAGAGTCAAATTTTGGCCGCAGAGGTTTTTATTATTTTACATTTATGTGTTTATTTTTGTAGATGTGGGTGTGTGTAGGCGCTCATGACAAGGCATGCTTATGGAAGTCAGAGGACAACTTACAGAAGTCAGTTCTCTCCTTCCATGTGGGACCCAGGAGCTGAACTCAAGTCATCAAGCTTGGTGGCAAGTGCTTTTACTCACTGAGTCATTTTTCTGGCCCCTGCACACCCATGCTTTGTTTTTGTTTTGCTGACACAATGATACTCAGCATTCATAGCCTACCTAACCGCAATATGATTTCATACCTAAGGAAATGAAACAACTGTCATCTTCAAACTCCTAGTTTAAAATCTACTTATATAGTCGGCTCCATATCATTCCCATAGCCAATCAAGGCTCTCTCATTGCATTCACTATTACATCTTTTTGGATTATTTTAATCCAAAAGAGTTCCCTCGTCTGAAGAAACCTAGCTTGTTATCTTATAGGATGTCTTGTATTTTGGACTTGGTTCATTGTTTCCTAAATGGTGTCATTTAACTTACTTCCTTTCCTATCTTGGTTCATTCCTCACAATGATGTTTAAAAAAAAAAAAAATCCCTGTTTCCAGATTTGAAAAATAAGAGAACAAGCAAAGACAAAAGAGGCAGGAGGCAGAAGGTAAGAGGTAGCCTGTAATCCTAATGTTCCCCTCCCCTCTTCTGTAAAACGGTCTCAAGCAGCCAAACCTGGCCCTGAACCATGGCTAAGGATGGCCTTGAACTCTTGCCTCTCTCTCCCAAGCACAGAAAGTACAGGTGTGCACCACTTCACTCAACCCTCGCCTTTTCCACAGGTGCATTTATTTCTGTTGTTGCGTTACCTTCATTACGCTTTTGTGGAGTTTATTGAATCTAAGTCCTCAAACACACTAGGCAAGCAGTTTTACCACCAAGTATACTCCCAACTCCCATTATTCTTTTCCCGGTCAAATTGTCCCCAAATTTTGCCAATGCAGACTCCTTCAAGCTGGCTCTTTTGACTTGATATGACTACATCAGTCTTTTGAGTACCTCCTGTAGGCATCTCTACTTTTAAAAACATATTAATCTGATTTTATTTCCTGAAATTCTTATAACATCTGCTCACTGATTTTTGTTCTACTTTTGGTAGCATTTTACTATTTCCATATGAAACATCATATTATTTAAAGGCAGATACTGTTTAGGTTAAAGTAATTCTACAATACTTCTTTGCTAATAGTGTACAAATATATAACCCTTGATTCAGATTACTGACTTCAATACTAATCCTCACACTTTAGGATCCATTAGACTTATCGCTCAATTCTATTTCTGAAAGTTGATAAGAGTTTCAAGGTTCATTTTCAAGATTTCATTTGAATGTCCTATGTCAAAATATATTCTGAGGTAGACTCAAGCACTAGATTGGAGTAAGTCCTTCCACTACTATAATAACTGTAAAAGGATATGCTAACACTTAATAGCCCAATTACACACAGCATTACTGATTAAAATTATCCCAACAGTCCTCCAATGCTTTTTTCATATACAATTTTAGAGTTCATTTTAATTTATTTATACATAAACACACATGCAGATGTGCCCTGTCTGTAGGGTTTACCTAATTAGCATTGCATATTGCTATTCATATCAGCTTGAAGCCTTGAGCAAACAATGTTCCTACTTCCAACAGATAATACTTTGGCCTCCTGAGTCAATACACCTTTAAGAAAATATAAAAGTCCATCTTGGAGATGACTTGCAATTCTCAAGGTTTTAGCTGTGGGAGGAGTGTCCCCCTCCTCCTGGTCTCCTGCCTCTTACTCCTTCTGGATAGGTTTTGTTGAGAAATTTTTGCCCCACTCTTGCGGGTGACTTGGGTCTCAGGTTTTTTTTCTTGTCTTTTGCTTTCTTTTTTTCTTTATATCTTGTTCCCTCTTGTTTGTGTTGTGTGTGGAAATTGTGAACTCAGCAAACACAAACACTGTGCCTAAATTGTATAGATCTGTGATTGAAGATGTTATTAATGATGTACGAAACATTTTTCTGGATGATGGAGTGGATGTACAGGTCCTGATGGAACTAAAAACTTTGTGAGAGAATAAAGTAATGAAGTCTAGGGCAGTAGATGGATTTCATTCTGAAGAACAGCAGCTTTTGTTGCAAGTTCAGCAGCAGCATCACCACCACCAGCAAACGCAACCTCAGCAAGCACAGACCCAACAGGTTCTTATTCCTGCATCACAGCAAGCTACAGCACCACAAGTTCCTAAGTTGATACAACATATGAATGCATCAAGTATTACGAGTGCCAGCGTGATTCCTGTTCAACAGATACTATCAAATTCAGGCCAGCTGCTTCAGGCGGTCAGAGCAGCCAATGGTGCCCAGTGTATCTTTCACCCTCAGCAGTCAGTTGTTCTACAAGTTATACCACAAATGCAGCCTGGTGGAATACAAGCACCTGTTATCCAGCAGGTCCTAGCCCCACTTCCTGGAGGAATTTCACCACAGACGGGTGTCATCAAATCTTATTGGCAGGAAATAAGACTCAGGTCATTCCTACCAACCATGGCAGCACCCACACCGGCCCAAGCACAGATACCTGCAGCTGGACAGCCGCAGCCACAGGCCCAGCCTGCCCCAAAGCAAGCTCTATTGGTGCTGCAAGTTGATGGAACAGGGGATACATCTTCTGAGGAAGATGGAGATGAAGACTGTGATGAGGAGGAGAAAAGAGGAAAATAAAGAGAAAGATGGAGCTGATGATGGGCGGGTGGAAGAAGAGCCCCTCAAGAGTGAAGATGTTGTAAGTGATGAGGAAGGGCAGAACTCTTTGACACAGAAAATGTTGTTGCACGCCAGTACTATAAGATACACAGAAGTAAAAATAAATGGAAATTTCATCTCAAGGATGGCATTATGGCCCTCCCCCCTCAGGGCCCTCTCCGGGCGTCGGGCTCAGGGCTGCCACCGCCACCGCCACCGCCACCGCCACCAGCACCAGCACCAGCACCACCTCGGCTCCTGCCGGTGCCGTCACCTCTCCCGCCCACCCCTCGCCATGTCCGCGGCCACGTCCTACACGGAAGATGATTTCTACTGCCCTGTCTGTCAGGAGGTGCTCAAGACGCCGGTGCGGACCGCGGCCTGTCAGCACGTTTTCTGTAGAAAATGTTTCCTGACTGCAATGAGAGAAAGTGGAATACATTGTCCCCTATGTCGTGGAAGTGTGACTAGAAGAGAAAGAGCATGTCTGGAACGGGCCTTAGATCTTGAAAATATCATGAGGAGGTTTTCTGGTAGCTGCAGATGCTGTTCAAAAAAGATTAAATTCTATCGCATGAGACATCATTACAAATCTTGTAAGAAGTATCAGGATGAATATGGTGTTTCTTCTGTCATTCCAAACTTTAAGATTTCTCAAGATTCAGTAAGGAGCAGTAATAGGAGTGAAACATCTGCATCTGATAACACAGAAACTTATCAAGAGGATACAAGTTCTTCTGGGCATCCCACCTTTAAGTGTCCCTTATGTCAACAGTCAAATTTCACCAGACAACGTTTATTGGATCACTGTAATAGTAACCACCTATTTCAGATAGTTCCTGTGACATGTCCTATTTTTGTGTCTCTTCCTTGGGGAGATCCTAGCCAGATTACTAGAAATTTCGTTAGTCATCTAAATCAAAGACATCAGTTTGATTATGGAGAATTTGTAAATCTTCAGATAGATGAGGAAACCCAATATCAAACTGCTGTGGAAGAGTCTTTTCAAGTAAGCATGTGACGTGCATAGACATCTCTGCCTCCTTGCAACCTACAAGTGCCATCTTTAAGGAGAAGACATGAAGTCACCATTTTCAGTAATTTGCTGTGCATATTAATAAAAATAATAATTCAGTCTACTGTATTAGGTTTTTAATTGAAAATAAAGGTGGGCCACCCTAATACCATTCTCTAGACAGTTACTTTAACAGCATGGAAAGGGTTGTATTTCACTTGTGTGGTGAAAAGGGAATCTCTGTTATCTTTTTCTTCCTTGTATTACATATTCTCAATGTTTCATTAAGTTGTTTTTTGGTATTTTATATAGTTCCTTCTATTAGTGCAGAGATAACAGCAAATTCTGAACGANNTGATTCTNATAAAACTANTAAACCTGAGCCATTTGTCAGAGCTGTAGAATGGAAACTTGAANTGCTAAGTGGGATAATCCAAAGGGATTTTTTAAAAGTATAGATTCTAGCTGAGGAATTCAACAATAAGAAAATTGTATTTATGTAATGTTTAGTATTTTTGAAGACTAGTGAGATTAATAATTTTTACTTTGAAAGCATATTGTACAAATGTTTCTTCTTTTGCTATTAGAAGAATATCAAGAGAAGTTTTCTTTGGTGGTTAGTTTGTTATTTCAATCTAGGTTGAATAATTTGTAAGTCTAAATGTTCTATCACAGTTCTTTGTAGTCAGTATTTCTNACTAGCTGATGAAACTTTTCAGCCAGTGAATGATACATTCAATTAGTTTTTTTTAAAAATCCAAAGTTACAGATGTATGTGGATATGTACATAGACTTTTGCATGTATATATACACATATNTATCTTTGCCTAGAGTTTGTCAGGTTATGTATAGAATTTCTATTAAAGAGTTTTAATAATGGACAAGCAATATAGGATTGAAGTATTTATCTCCTTTGTTTAAAATTTTGTATGTTACCAAGTTTTTAAAACAGTAAGCCAAACACTACATGGTACAGTTGGCTGTTATTACACCTGGGAAATGTTAAATGGTGCTCACTTGTTACATTTGAAAATGATGCGTAGCTGATGTGTGGTGAGAGATTTTACAAGCTACTGTTTCACTACATTTTAGTCAAAACAAAGTTTGTTCTTAATCTTTGGTATAAAGTATTGTAGAGAAGGCCAAGTCACAAAGTAAAGGGTGAAGGGTGAATTCTGACATTCCACGCTAAAATAACACTGTTATGCTTTCTTTAAAATAACTAAATGCAAAAGAAAATCTCTGAAGTAGTTTGCTGCTAATATATACATATATTGTGAAAAAAGGTATATTTTGATTTTCTTAATACCTTTGTTGACTTTTCTACAATGAACATTTTTAAACTTGATTTAATAAAAATGTTAATTTTGGATGTGCAAAAAAAAAGGATGGCATTATGAATCTTAATGGAAGAGATTATATATTTTCCAAAGCCATTGGAGACACAGAGTGGTGAAGAGTTGCTTCTTTCCTTTTATGAATAAGACAAAGAAACTTAAAAAGTAAAACGGACGGTTTGAAACTTGGAACATATATCAGCCAAAACTTCACTCCTGCATGTCAGAAAAGTGCAGTAGAAGCAAAGCTACTGGAGCAGGGCTAGGCCTTGACCACGTAGACACTACTTCAGACTGGCAAGCCATGGAACTGTAGTACCTGGGACTGCTGGGTGGGGGGAGGGGTTTGTGTAGCAAAACTGTAACTGTCAATTTTAAATACAGGAACCTGCCATTGGTAATTAGCATGTAAAAAAAAAACAAGACAATATAGGCAAACAGCAGCCCGTCAGCAAGGTATACACTCCAGCTCCTCTCCTATGTACATTTCTTTTTTTTAAAAAAAAAGATTTATTTATTTATTATATGTAAGTACACTGTAGCTGTCTTCAGACACTCCAGAAGAGGGCGTCAGATCTTGTTATGGATCATGTGGTTGCTGGGATTTGAACTCAGGACCTTTAGAAGAAGAGCAGTCAGTGCTCTTAACCGCTGAGCCATCTCTCCAGCCCCTATACATTTTTTTTAAAGATTTATTTATTTATTATATGTAAGTACACTGTAGCTGTCTTCAGACACTGCAGAAGAGGGAGTCAGATCTTGTTAAGGATGGTTGTGAGCCACCATGTGGTTGCTGGGATTTGAACTCTGCACCTTTGGAAGAGCAGTCGGGTGCTCTTACCCGCTGAGCCATCTCACCAGCCCCCCTATACATTTTTTTTAACAGCTGAAATTTACTGGTGGCATTCACTTACTAAAAAAAAAAATCTACTTTTTCATGAGAAGTTAATTATAGGAAAACAGAAAATATTGACTTTGTATTTCTTACTTCTTTTTCAGTAAGGCCAAAGCACATCTTTATCAAGTGCTTTGCAACAATACCAAGGTACAAGGGTAATAAAATAAAACTAAAATAATGTAGAAATGTGACTGGTTTAAGTACTAAACACAGAACAGGAAGAAAGTGAGTTATACAGGGTTTCTTAGGTATTGAGAAAAAAACAAAAGAGGAAGAGAAGGTAACACAGAAGGAAAAGAAACTGTTAAGATGGCCGGTCAGGAAAATAACCACAGAAAATACCTTTGTTTAGAAGAAGTAAAAAATCTGATGCCTTTTCCTGGAAAACCCTTTGGGCGTCTTCAGTTTTCATTGACATTTCCTTTGTCTGCACTAGGGAAAAGCCTTTACCAACCATCTGTGGAGAATAAAATTTCATTTAGACTTTAAAATGAATTTCTGGTATGAAAACCAGGTTCTGTTATTTCAGCATTTTTCTGTATATAATGCAACACAGCATTCTGAGTTTTGCTTTGGTTCTGACTAATTCAGACTCTGGTGCACTTTCTCTATTACATGTACAGAAACTTAATTTAATGATACAGCAAATATTCAATGAAAAATACCAGAGTTCATTACAATCAATATAATTTGTTAAATATAATAAAGATGTTATAATAAAGTGGAAAAAATACCTAATGTTAAGCTTAAAAGCCATCATATCAATTTGTGTAGTAATACTGCAAGAATGCAAGACTACACTTATAGAGGCATTTACTATGTACATGAAGTTTTCTGAACTTTATGAATACACACACACACACA
>NC_034613.1:12633897-12636344 GCF_900095145.1 Mus pahari | reverse complement strand
TATATATATATATATATATATATATATATATATATATATATATATAAAACATCTCATGGTTAAGAAACCTGTCCAAGGTCATATAGCTACTTTAATTCAAATTAATCTGATGGTAGATCAAAGAATTCTTTTTAGGCCAAGTGATTGTGGAACATGCCTTTAATCCCAGCACTCAGGAGGCAGAGGCTAGCGGATCTCTTGAGTTCAAGGCCAGGCGGGTCTATAAAAGTGAGTTCCAGAAACCGTGTCTCAAAAAACCCAAAAGAATTCTTTATTTAAAAAAAAATCAGTTAACTATATATTTTTCAAGTTTGTACTGATTTGATTGTGAATATTTTCCAACCTGTTCTATAAAGTCAGTGGTAACAGCTCATAATATTTCATGCTATGGTTTATTACTGAATATCATACCATCAAATTGAATCAAACTCAAGTCCTATTTCACTCAATGCTGCCTCAGACAGATTAAAAATTACAAGAAACTATATTGACGTTGTTGCTAAATTAGTAACTGTAAAGTTACTTAAAATATCAGAATCAATCTTACCACCACTTCTAATGTTGAATATATTTTATACTCAGATATATAAACTGAAAAAAATTATCCTTAAACAGCTAGGGATGTTCCTGTTTATAATCCTAGCACCCAGTATACAAAGGCGGGAGAATCAACAATTCAAGGCCACTTTTGGCTATACACCTAGCTCAAGGCCAACATAGCCTGTATAAGATATTTTCTTGAAAAATATGATTAATCAAAATACCATTATCTAAAATAAAACTTGAACTAAGTTGTATCTATTTTAATATTTTCACTGAAGATATTTAGAGACTCCTTTACATAAAAACCTTATTTCTGAAGATTTGCAAATCATGGTAACTAGCCAAATTCAATTATAAAATGTACTTAAGTAATTCAAACCTTGTTTACCTATTTTATCCTGTACATAAATGTAATTCATATAAAAGCAAACAAGTACTTTTGGTGAGAAAACCAAGTCTTGGTAACTTCCCATGCAGCGTGCTTTCTGTTTTAACCAGCCTTTGTAGAATGTCCTGCCTTCTCAAGTGTCAAACTTCCTAGTTCAGACAACTAGGTGTTGAGTTTGTAAAACAATACAAAATGCAATTTTATGATATTCCTCAGCAAACCAGAGTTGGTAATTGAATCTTCAAGTATAAGCTATCCTAACGTAGCTCTGCTGAGACAAAATTTTTTTCATCTCAGAACTATTTTTTTTTTGCTAACTCAAGTATTATTTAAACTAATATATAATCTCTCATCTTCATAATTAGGTCTTTCCTTTCCTAGCATCATGGACCGAGTTGTGATGGCAGTGTGTTAGTTGGGTTCCTCATGCCTTGTGTACTCGTGAATGGTTTTGAGGATGCATGGAGTACACTCATTGAAAACTCAATCAGGTATGAGCCAACATATTCAAGTCTTATTGCTCACTTACTAGTATTATGCTACATACAAAGAACAGTTATATTCACTTGTGGGGCAAACAACAAAAGAAAATAACAGCCATGGAACCAAAAAAGTCAACATCAAATGGAAAACTCTGGGACCCATGTGCATTTTTACCCTTCCCAATTAAACATGGGAATTAACCTATGAATTCTGTGAACAGGGAAGTTGACCAACCATAGGACTTCCAAGTACATTGCCTGTGGGAGTCATCTTTAACCTATTCCAAAATTACCATTTTAAATGAAGAACATGCTTTACAGCACACACTACAAACTTTTTAGTTGGGTAGGTGGAAGGAACCTCCCCACAATTTAAATCTATAATGATGTCCCTTTAAAAAAAGTTTTACAATAAAAAAATGTGTAGGTCTTTTACTATTTGGCATGCTTTAATACTCTCCATATGTAAGTTTCATTTTCAGTTTCTCTCTCTTGCACCCTTTTCCCGTTTCTTTTGTGTGTGAACCAGTTAGTTCATAGAGCTTACTTACAGGGTGTAGGTGAGGCGTTATTTACAGGAACACTGGTGACCTCTAAACTACTTCATGTTTTAATCATTTATTCCTTAATATTGTCCTTTCTGAACTAGACTATTCTAACCAAAGCACCTCTAGTTTAGAAGCCTCCGGAGTCACATTCCTACACCTCCCATCTATCAGCTTTCTTTCAGCACAAGGACAGCACAACAGCTTTGTTTTAGGGTTAATACACAGGAACACTATCAGCCTGAATGGATGAATCATAGTTCCACTGTGACCTTTGCCAAGTTACTTACCCTGTCTATGGTTCATAAGGTTATTTTTTTATTTTTTTTAATTTATTATTTTCTTTATTTACATTTCAAATGCTATCCCGAAAGTTCCCTATACCCCACCCCCATCCCTGCTCCCCTACCCACCCACTCCCACTACTTGGCCCTGGCCTTCCCCTGTGCTGGGTCATATAAAGTTTACAAGACCAAGGGGCCTCTTTTC
>NC_034613.1:12603977-12633472 GCF_900095145.1 Mus pahari | reverse complement strand
AGGAGGAATGAAGTATCCACACGATGGTCATCCTTCTTGGTTTTCTTGTGTTTTGCAAAATGTATCTTGGGTATTCTAAGTTTCTGGGCTAATATCCATCATAAGGTTATTTTAAATAGTGTATTAGTTCATTAAATAATTCTTAACAGTGCCTGACAGTAAAACTACATACATATCTAATACTATGTAAGTATAGGCTACTATTATTAGTGTAGGATTTTTATTTTGCATTCCAGAAGGATATTTAAAGAATATCACTCTTCTAAGCCATATTTTTGCAAAGTCCATCATGTCACACATCAGATACCAAAGGTCAAAAGGTTCAGAACATTCATGACCCATAAATAAAGACTGGGTTGATGGCTTTTTTTCTTTAAGCATCTTAATATATCTGTATATCCACTCCTGGTTATCTACCAAAGAAGTTTAACTTCAATGATTAATCTTTTGAAAATTTTATGTAGTAAAAATTCACCATACAAAAGAAATTTGCCATACAACAGAGTGAAGATATTTACTTCTCAGATATTGAATTAACGTTGTGACTAAACAGTGCAAAGGCTACAAGCATATTTTTCTACATTTTACAAAACCCATAGCATGCTTCTTATCATACTGGCATAACAAAAGAAAACATCAACATCTGAAGTCAGACACAATGGCTTAAGCCATTGGGACACAGAGGCAGAATGGGAGGTTGAAGATACAGCCTGGTCTACATAAGTAAGTTTCAGGCAATATATATATATATATATATATATATATATATATATATATAGAGAGAGAGAGAGAGAGAGAGAGAGAGAGAGCGCCTGAATAAAAGAAACAATAATGAATAAAGTATCAAAGTCTTAAAATTATTTGTTTAGGTTCTATAGTTTTAAAACCTCTGCCTCAAATATACTTTGTAAAGTTCAGACATGGATTCTCTGCATTACAGATGTGTAACTATAGAGATATTCATTTTTACTTTTTGTCAAGAAAAAATCATTCCTTTTGGTGTACTTCAACTTTACAACAATCCCTTCAGAAAGATACTTACTTATCCACTTTGGAAAGCTTGATTTTTAAGTTTAAACAGATTCTATTGGATAAATCCAGGTCAATGCATCTTCTTACTGGTACACCTACCAAAAAAGGAATTCCTGCTCCTGAAGCCTTAACTGCTCCACCCCCCTCAAATACTTTTCAAGGGGGGAGCTGCTGTGTATTAACTCTTCTTTACTTAATGAAGTCACTGAAAGCCACTGCTCACAAGTGTTAGAACTTTTGACATTCCAATCCCAATCTTATTCACATGACAATTCCCAGCCTATCAATGACAATGGGGCAAGAGCTAATAAGGAGCCCAGTATGGATGGGACTGTGATGCACACTGTCACAGCAGACTCTAAATGTATTCTTAAGTGTCATTTACAACCAATTAAAACTCCAAAGAAATTTCCTCAGTAAGTCATTAGAAAAGGCCATACATACTTCAATATGCAATACTGTTGTGAGTGTGCGTAGAAATTGTTTATGATGAAGAATGACAGTTCTTGAGGCAGAGAATTGTATCTCTATGCCTTCATTTCCAGCATCAACTATGATCAATTATTTCTGAGTTGCAACTAATTACAAAGTATGTAAGCAAAGATGTGGAAAATAAACATGCATCATATAATGAATGAAATATGGCAACAGCATGACCCACATATAATTGGTGCTAACGAATGCTTACTGATTTGAGCTAGGATGAAAAGTTTTCTTAAAGGATTTTGAGGCCCAAGTGGTCTGCTTCTAAGGCAAGCTTGTGGAGGCAACCAGTTGGAGGAACTAACTTGAGAGCTGCCAGTACTTCTAATAATAAATTTGACAACAAGAAAACCTAGAAAGCCTCCAAAGTAGTATGGTCCTAGCTCTATTTCTCTTCTCTTTTTCCTTACCTCATCAATTAGTTTCCTGGCATTTGCAGTTGTATAATCATCGGCAAATAATACCACAAGACATGATTCATCACTGTACTTCTGTCTCTGACCCCGGGATACAGGAACAATGCTTCTATTGGCTTCTGTGGAAATTCGCACAGCTTTGAATTCTTCAGTCACTGGAATAGGAACATAGTCTTGAACTACAGCATTTTCTGGAAGAAGGCTCCAGTTGAGCTCTCCTGACACGGGTGTAAAATCATGAACATAACTCCAGATGTTGTTGAAGATACTGAGGCCTGCATCTTTGAATTGGGCTGCTAATTCAGGGTAGTACCATTGAAAACAGCCAAACTTGATGTTTGTGGAAGATTCAATAATGGGTTGAGTAGCACAGCACAAAAAGACTTCCAACTTTCTACAGTCCCTCACACGAAATTGTTGGCAAGCCACCATGCACTTGCAATCTCTACAGTTTCGGAAAAACACACTGCCTTTCACTGGTCCCAAAAAAATTACACAGTTAGTGCAGTCATCAATGGTAATGGTAGCTGAGTAATCAAAAATATAGATGTTACAGTTCTCACAGTCTTGAATGATAAATTGTTGTCCTGCCACTTTTCCAGGTAAGCGACCTACTGTTTCATCCTTCAGTCCACTAAACATGTAATCTTTTGGATCAACCTGCAAAAACAAAATACATAACCTTGAGTATCGTTAACATTGTTCACCAAAACTAAGTAAGTACCTATGGGATGCCAGTACAGTTAGGTGTTGATGCTAAAACCTAAGTTCCTCAGTTTCATTGAAATAGGAAGCTTTTTGTTTGTTTGTTTTCAGTAAATGAAAAGAATGATGGAGGAAATCAGGAAAGAAACCAAAGTTCAAGGGCACATTCACTAAGTGCTATGTGTATTGCTTGGATCCTGTTTCAACCATTTCAACTGTTAAGTATGCTTTTTTGAGGCAACTGGCAATAGTCAGTCACACACACACACACACACACACACACACACAGCCTGTTAGATAACCTTAAGGGCTTTTGTTTTTCATTTTCTAAGTATGATAATAGCTCTGAGGTTATAAGAGGGGTAAACTTACCAATTTTAAGTAATCTAAAGTTTCTAACCATGGTTAATATATAACTACACCCTAGGAAATGCATCCACTCTTTTTGCTACCAAATGTCATTCTTGGGTACGCAAACCTAAAGGGAAGCCTGTGTGACACTATGATTTGGGTCTTCCTGTGAGTTAACTGAGGTGATGTATGGTCACTGCTACTATCAACAGTCTTTCAGCCTATTTAGAATCGGTATAACCACAAATTAATATGGAGGGCAAGGTCAAGAATATATTTTTAAAGCAAATATTCTAATGGAAGTAGATATTTAAGCCAGGCATAGGGTACACACCTGCAATCCCTGCACTTGGGAATCTAAGGCAGGAAGATTACAAGGTAGTTATTTGAGTCCAGCAAGGGCTACAGAACAAGAGTCTCTTTCAGATACAATTGCAAAAAACAATGTTAGGAAATTAAAGCTTATATCCTTTGTATCTATCCTAAGCAGGACATACTAATTCAGGCTAGAATAAAGCTCAGTATTAAAATGTATGTTTAGAATGTACATGGCCTTGGATCCTTTCCTGCAACTGAAAATTAAACATTAAAAATATAGATACATACTATTTCAGCTTTCTGGTGATTTGCTTTTACTTGTGCTTCAATTTTAAAACTTCTATTTGGGCCAGTGGGGGAGCACCCTCATAGAGGCAGGGGGAGGGAGGATAGGGGTTTGTGGAGGGGGAACTGGGAAGGGGGATGACATTTGAAATGAAAATAAATAAAATAACCAATAAAAAAGAAAAAACCTTCTATTTCTTACAAAAAAATCTTAAATTGAATATAATTCTTTTTTTTTTTTTTTTTTTGGTTTTTCGAGACAGGGTTTCTCTGTGTAGCCCTGGCTGTCCTGGAACTCACTCTGTAGACTAGGCTGGCCTCGAACTCAGAAATCCACCCGCCTCTGCCTCCCGAGTGCTGGGATTAAAGGCATGCGCCACCATGCCCGGCTGAATATAATTCTTTACCCTACTACAAAATGATATTTGGGTCTAAGTTTCTAAATCCTGAGATTTTCATACACCACAGACAATGGAAGAATCTAAAGACATAAAAGCCTTGATATGTTGGTACTTACATCTACAAATTTTAATCAGACATTGACTGAGCTATTCATCCAGTGTAACTTTTCAAAATTTGCCATCCTATTAGATATTATAAACTATGCCTCACATAATCTTTTAAATAATAGCATCTAGAATGTCACAATTTTTTTTTATTTTAACTGTGCTAATCAAAATATAGTTAGAAAACTCAATGATGGAGTGCATTTAGCATGCCTGAGGCTCTGAGTTTGATCATCAGCATGTATCTCCAACACACACACACACACACAGAGAGAGAGAGAGAGAGAGAGAGAGAGAGAGAGAGAGAGAGAGAGAGAGATTAAAAAGGCAAGTCTGGCAGTTTAAAAACAGCTGAAATGTATTATAAATCGATTGAAACTATTTAACTGCTTATGACTATAAACATTAACATGCAAAAACTATGTATTAGAAACGGGTTTCTATAGATACAGTGCATATATTTGCCTATATACAAAGTAACATATAAGCATGCTAATCATTGCTAAACTAGCTTAAAGTGACTTCTATCATACACAATATTATATTTATCTAGTTTTACATAAATCCTAGGATGAGCACTGGTCTATAGCATAAGACAATGAGAGGTCTTTTTTTTTTAACCTAAATTTTGTCATCTATGACCATCATGATCTTGAAAGTCACCCTACCTTTCTGGATCTTTAGTCAGTCAACCAACAGTTGAATCCCCAATATGAACCAGACACTATTTTGGGCACTAAAAGGGAAGTAACATATACCTAAACAAACCATTTAATCAACCTGACCATGTGGTAAGAGCTGCTGGGGATATTTTTAGAAATCCAGAGATGGGAAACATAGAGGACAACCCAAGGCTTACGGTACAAAGTGAGAATGAAAAAAAGTTGGAGTTTATTGGAAAGATTGGGAAAGAAAGACAGTACCAGACAAAGGTAATATATTGAACAAGGTAAATTTTTTCAGTCATCAGGAAGAAAATGCAAAGGGGCCTGGTATTTCCAGAGATACTGGAGTGAAACTAATCAGGCAGGGGTCCTGGTGTAAAGTTTGGAAGCTATCTATGAATAACAGAAGCCACAGAACAATGTAAGTATGCTAAATTTACATTTCAGAAAGATTAAAAAGAATATGGGGGGGGTTGGAAAGATAGCTCATTGGTTAAGAACACTTGCTGCTCTTCCAGATTTCAGATTTGAGTTTCGTTCCAGCACCCACATTAGATGGCTCACGACCATCTGTAACTCCAGCTCCAGGGGTCTAACGGTATCTCCTGCAGGCTTACATATATACACAAAAATAAAATAGTTTAAAAGGAATATGGAAATATGGAGTGTGAATCTGAGAGGCTTAGCCAGAATGGGCTGAAGTAGCCAGAAGGTACGAGAAGGATGAGATAAATTTGAGAAATGTTGAGGAAATGGAATTAACAGGTGTGCTGAATAAAGCAGGAAGATTGTCAATTTGAAGCCAGCTTAGGCTATACAATGAGACCCTACCAAAATCAACAACCAAACAAACAAAAGGCAAACATCTCAGGAGCTAAAGTATTGCTCAATTGTATAGCCCTTGGTTCTATTCCTAGCACTTCCAAATGAAGTAAACTAAAATATTAAATAAAATCTAAGGAATACTTTCTAACACTACTTCTCCCAATTACTTATAGGTAAAAACAAACAACAACAACAAAAAACAAATTAAAATCTAAAAATACAGAATTGGGGAGATGGCATAGTTGGTAAAGCACATGCACATCACATATACAGGCTGTTGCAGGAAAATCTCCGGCTCAGGTCCAACCTTTTTTAAATAGCAAGATCCTACCTCAAACAAACAAAACCAAAACAAAAGTGTCTCAGAAAATATTCTTTTAAAAAGATAATTCTAACATAGGGACCCGAGTTCAATCACCAGCAGTTATATAAAAAGTTGGATGTGGTGGAATACACTTATCACCACAACAGTACTGCAGAGTCAATGACAGGCAGAGCCTTGTATCTCACTGGTCCACTGCCTAGTATATGTGGAGAATCCCAGGACACTTGCTTGTCTCAAAAGACTGTAAGTGTGTATATGTGTGTGTGTCTGTGTGGTGTGTGTGTGTGTGATGCCTAAGGAAACACTTGAGGATGTTCTCTGGCTTCTGAAAGTACTGTGTATATACAACAAAACAAAACAACAAACAAACAAAAAAACAAAAAAACAACAACAGATAAAACTAGAAATGAAGAAAACCGGAACCTTGCATTACACATCTAAACAAGATGTAAAATGCAAAAAGTAAAATTACTTGTCCGTAAACACACAGTGAATAAAATTGGGGGATTGGAGAGATAGCTCAGTAGTTAAGGGTGCTTGTTGCTCCTGCAGAGGACCTAGGTTTGATTCCCAGCATCCATATGTCAACTCACTGCTGTCTATAACTCCAGTTCCAAGGAATCCATTGCCCTCCTTAGGTACCAAGAATGCATGTGGTATACAGACACACATGCAAGCAAAACACATGCATACGTAAAATAAGCACATGTAAATTTTCTCTTAAAAATTAAAGCTAGGTGCAGTGGCACATACCTATAATATTAACACTTAGAAGGCTGATTCAGAATAATTTCAAATTTTGAGACTACCCTGAAAAAAAAAGGCTCAGAAATTTTAAAATAGTAGATAATTTACAAACACAATCTAGAACTGCCATGGAATGTTAACTGTATTGCAATTAAATGCTAAAATAATACATAAGAGAAGTTAAAATCACAGATGTAATTAATAAGTTGAACATTAAATATAATAAAGAATAACAAGGTCAAAACAAGTATTAATAGACAAACTGTCAAGAATGATTAAGAAACAATACAATATGAATGAAAACAAGGATATGATTATAAACAGGTTTAAAGGTAGAGTATCAGGTGCTGAGATGGCTTAGTAGTCAGAAGCACTTACTGCTCTTGCAAATGACCTGGGTTTAGTTCCAGCAACCACATCAGACACCTCACAAATGCCTATAACTCCAGTTCCAAGACTTCCGATGCATTCTTCTGTGGGTACTTGCATGCACATTGTGCACATGCATACACACAAAATTTACAAAATCAACAAACTGCTAAAAAAAAACAGAATATAGGCAACTATATAGCCATTTTAATCAATGAATCTTGAATACCCCAGAATATAACTCATATAATGTGGGTTATAAAGGTATTATATGAATAGTAACTAAATCTAATAATCAAGTACCTTTTTTGTTATGTGTATGAGTGTTTTGCCTGCATATATGTGCCCATGAAGGCTAGAAGAGTGTATCAGATCTCCTTGGAACTAGAGTTATGGATGGTTGTGAGCACATGGTGATGTGCTAGGAATCAAACTCAGGTCCTCAGAAGAACACCCAGTACTCTTAATGTGGAGCTATCTCTCCAACCCAATCACACACTGTCTTGAAGAAAAATTGAAACTTCTCCACATCCCACTCTTCACTCCATCTCCAATGAACTGAGATTCTGATGATGATCAAGAACAAAAGAGTAAAGCTTAGGAGCTAGCCCAATAAGAGCACTTGTCTCGTATATGGAAGGCCAGAGTGCAATTCCCAACACTGACAAAAAAAAAATGGGAACAAACTAGCACTCAGGGACATTCAGTTAGGTCACTCTTCAAGTTGACCAATTTCTGGCTAGGAAAATAAAAGAGCTATAGCAGGCAGAGGCACTATTTCTAATAACTACTGTAGGTCTTTCTTTCCTTTATGTAGTCTCTTCTCTCCAATACCCCAATAAAGGGAGGCCGAGGCTGCTTTCCTCTGTGAAAAGCCAGAACCAGGATGATGGGAATATAGTTATGGTGCAGGCCAATGGGAGCTTGTTCTAGTTCCAGGTCTTAAAGTGAGAAAGAACATGAAAGGGTGGCTTAAGTCCATTCTGCATTAAATTTTAGGAGGAAAAAAGTATTCTCTGATCATGTTTCCGCTTATCTTTTTGGCACTGATACATTAATCACAGTGGAGGTAGTTAGAGCAAAGATGAATAGGTAAAGGGAAAAGACCACCAGGATTTGGCTGGTTTCTACAAAGCTGAATGGGCAAGAGGAGCCAGTCATGTGTGGGTCCACACTCAAACAAATTAACACACACACACACGCACACACACACACACACACACTCACTCATTACTAGGAGTTAAGATTTCTTGTTGCAAATACCGACATAAAATCTATTGCTAAATCACTGAGCTGCTATTTTAATAGGCTTGAGTGTGCTGTGGACTTAACATTTGTGTCTCCCCCATTTTTAATGCTACTAGGGATTGAACCCTGGGCCTCGTGTATGCTAGTTAAGTGCTCCACCACTGATCTGTATCTCCAGCCAGTCTCCCCAGATTTCTACTTTGAAGCTCTAGCCTTCAATATGGTGATGTTTGGAGGTGACACCTTTGGGAAGTAATTAGAGAGCCTTCATAATGGGAATACTGACCTTGTAAGATGTGGGAAAAAAGAGAGTGCCGGAGCAAGTGAATACATAGAGAAAAAGTCTTGAAAGGATACAGCAAAAAGACAGCTATCTAAAGCCAAGAAGACAGGTCCACTAGACAAAGATGCTAGAATGGGCTGAGTCTTGGGCTCTAGAACTCTGAAAACTAAACTTGCTGTGTAAGCCATCCAGAATATGGCATTTTGTTATGGCGGCCTGGCCTAGCTGACTTCAACTAAAAAAAAAGCCCTTCATCTCTATCTTTATCAGCACTTTCTTCTTTGTGGGGTTGAGGGACATGACTGTGCTTACTTTCTGATGAAATCTTATGAAGTCACCAATCCTATAGGATTAGAACTCTACACTTATGAACATTATGCAAGCTTATTTCTTTCTTTAGTGGCTCTAACTCCAAATATAATCATGGGGGACTTAGGCCTTCAAAAATTTTTGACTAATACCCATAACAGCTTCTAATGCTTAGAGATTCAATGTAATCTACTATTCTTAGTTTTTCCCTAGACATTCCATTTTTACCGGCTTATGAGGATAAATTAACTCTATAGCTCGCTTTACAGTATAAAATTACTTGGATTGTCAATCACTATTCAAGGAAGAAATACAGGATATATGTTACTATATTTTCTTGGAAATTCCTAAAAGTTCTTCAAATCAAAACTTAGCTAATTTCTAGTTTAGAATAATTTTGTAAAAGTTACTAGTTCTTAAAATGTCTAAAATTAAAAGCACAGATAGGTTGTAGTCTAAAGTACTTTAACATACGAGCCTTGATGAAATGTACATAGTTTATATCTATATGTATTACCTATAGCCCACACTGGCCTCAAACTTGCTGCATTAGCAGGAGTTGGAATTAATGTGATATTAGTATCCAACAGTACTATTTACGTATTATTTCCCTAACAGAAAACAGCAGTGAACATCTTAATTCTTTACTAGGCAGCAAGCAAATTTTCATTAAATCTAATTTCTGTAGTTAACTTCAGTAATGATATCCTGAGATATACTAATGGAATCTAGACACGTTAATGGAAATCCAGTTTGTAAAAATAAAAAGTATTTTTTAAAAAAGCAGCTCATAGCAGATATGATTACTTAAGCCTTAAGGTATACATTCAAGGTTTTCTCTAAATACATCTAATAAAATACATCTAATGAAGGGCTAGCAGCGAGATGGCTCAGCCAGTAAGAGCACATACTGTTCTTGCAGAGAACCTGAGTTCTCGGCACTCATATCAGATGGCTCATAACTGTATGAAACTCCAGCTCCAGAGGAGCTGTTTCTGCTCTCTATAGGCATTGCTCTCATGTGTACAAACCCATACTCAGATTTTCACATACATACATAATTGTAAAATTAAAAAAACTTAAATATATTTGTAATAAAATATCGAAATTAGAAATCGTTATTTGGGGGAAAAGATATAACATCAATTAGACTCAATAAAGTCAGTGGTCCTTGGACCTTGAAGTTCAGAATACACATGGAGAGTTCTTGGCCTTCAGCCCTAGTTGAGCTCCCAACTGAATGCCTGTATCAACTTGACAGACACCTTCGGGGTTAAGCCATCCTGAAGGCAATCCTGGAACCCCTACTCAAGTTGCCACAGTTGATACCATATAGAGTCAACCCTGCTTAACTGTACACAAAGGGCAGAGTCCTAAACAAAAGCAGTATCTACCAGTGTTTTTTTTTAATTATTTTATTAGATATTTTCTTCATTTACATTTCAAATGCTATCCCGAATGTCCCCTATACCCTCCCCCCACCCTGCTCCCCTACCCACCCACTCCCACTTCTTGGCCCTGGTGTTCCCCTGTACTGGGGCATATAAAGTTTGCAAGACCAAGGGGCCTCTCTTCCCAATGATGGCTGACTAGGCCATCTTCTGCTACATATGCAGCTAGAGACACGAGTTCTGTGGTTACTGATTAGTTCATATNGTTGTTCCACCTATAGGGTTTTCTGCCAGTGTTTTAAGGTATTAAGTTTTAGGATGGTTTAGTTCATGTCAAATGACAACTAAATTACCTCACATACTTAGATGATGATGAAAATAGCATCTAGCTTCCTATCTACTACAGATACTTCTTTCTAGCAGGTCACCTATCCAATCGCTGAAGGTTCTACACAGACATCAGTTCCCCATAAAGTCATCCTTTCTATTGATGAACAATTCTTGGTATTAAATTCTCCCATAAGTTGTGCTTGAAGTGTCTCTGGAGATGACAATTACTATCTAATGTCTCTTCTTCTGGGCAAGTCCTTGCCTTGCTAAATTGTGCAGAACTCTTTAGGACTAGCCAACTTTATAACTAAGAAGCTTGAAATGCACAAATTAGCTGGTTTACCCAAAGTTGAACAACAGACAGTTGAATTTCTGGTCTGAGGCTCTGGCTTTAATAAGCACTATTTCGAATACTCATGAGACAAATGTAGCAGATACAAGTGTGTTCTTCATACTCAAATCACAATTTTCATACCTAGACCATCATGTGGGAAACTAATTCTTTTTTTTATTTTTAAGGAGTCAAGATCTCAGTCTCACAATGACCATACTCACACAGGGCAGCCTGAGACTCAGGAGGTTGGCTCTGTACTCAGAAGCACCAAGCCTCCCAAGTTGCTAGCACTATAGGCTTGCACCACCTTGCCCAGCCAGAGAAACTATTCTTCTTTCTATTATTGAGGAGTATTAGAATGAATAAGTAGAACTGAAAACTCCCTTTGTGTGCTACTCATCCTCACCTCATTTTGACTCAGCATCTCCCGTTTTCACTCCAAAGGGCAAGTAAGATCTTGGAGGGCAAGAATAAGAAGTTTGGCTCTTCCTTGGTGTTTGAATACATATACATTGAATAATTTGCTTAACTATTAAATACAGCATATAAACAATAAGAAAAGGCATTTCTTTCTAAATGATTTAAACAGAGATCTTAGAATCCAAAATATTTCTCATGTCAGGGTAGTTTTTTTTTTTTCTTTTTCAAAGTCAGCAGCAATGGAAAATGAATTCCTTCCACTGTTGACTGTAATATGTAAGTTGCCATGACACCACTTAGTCCTCAAACATTCTTTCTAATTGAGACAATTTCTCCTTGCTTCAGTCCCTTAAGGCTGACCCAATTACCCAACACAAAACCCAAAACCCATGGGGTACCCATCAACTCTGATTATACAACCTAAGGAAACTTTAAACACCACTTTTCCAATGGTAAGGAAATTACAGGCAACTCATTTTTTAAAAAAAAAAAAACTCTTACAGGTTGACTAATTGCTTGCTCTAACTTTAAACAGCACAGACTTAGACTCCATGATATTATGAAAACCCGAGACAAACCATTTCTGTTGCTACAGATACAATGTATCTCAGTTATTTCTGTAAGCTGTGTATTTACATTCAATTCCTTGTAATGAAAAAAAAAACACAAAAGTTTCAAGAGATAGCAAGACCAGGCTCAGTAAAAGTACCATTGGAGGGCTAGGGGTATAGATCAGTGGTAGAGTGCCTGCCTAACATTCTGTGTTCTATTCCCAGCACCACAAAAAAGGTTTTAACTTTTATTATATCTATATAATATATATAACTATAATATATGTATAATATATAATAATATATTATGGCATCTTATGTATACTATGTATTATATAGAATATAATTATATATCTAGCTATTATATGTATTATATATATATATATGTAAAAGTATGGGCTTATTGTACATTTCCAATAACAGTTCTTAAATCTCTACAACTATAGTACCTAGTAATGCTCTCAAAAAGGGTTCCTTTATTATTATTACACATACGTGTCTATGTATGTTTAAGTACGCATAAATACAACCTACTGAGTCTGCTTTTGCTGTTTTGTATGAATATGGTTTCAAGGCTGACCTCTTTATTGAATAAAAATATTTTAAAAATATAAGTGAAAAAAACTTAATGTTCCTATTTACACCAGAAAGTTTAATGCAGCTCACATGGTGGGAGAGGGGACACTTAAATATTAGTATCCACTATGCTATTTTTCAGTACTTTAACTTAGATAAAGAGCACAAGAAAAAGAAATCACAAAACACATTCATATGAAAGATTCCAACTATCAGGGTGTGGTAGCACAAGCCCATAATCTCAGTACTCAGTATGCTCAGGCAGGTGGATTGCCTGAAATCCAAGACCAGCCTAAGCTACCTACCGTTTAACAGGCTAGCTAGAAGTTCATATCAAAACACTGTCTCTAGCATAAGTTGGTGATGCATGCTTACAATGCAAGCAATCAGGAGATGGAAGCAGGGGAATCAGACAGATATTCAGGGCTATGCAGAGTTACATGAAACCTTTTTCAAAATATAACAAAAAAGATCCTGTTTCAAAAATAACATAATAGCAAGACCAGAAGACCCCAATTAATCAGAACTTTGTAAGTAGAAGTTAGCAGAAAGACAATTATTATGGGACAGTGAACCACAGCCAACCAAGACTACTGAAAAGAAAAGCACACTTTTATTTTTAGTCTGACACTTCTAAACAAAACAAAACAAACAAAAACTCTCTCTGCAGCAGGAAGTTCAAGTTTAAAGAGCATTGTTTAGCTAGGGATGCCACTCAGCGGTAGAATGCTTGCCTAGCATGGTTCAATACCCAGCGCTGGGGAGAAAAATATTAAACAGCATTATGAGAAATCCCAAGGCTGTTGAAAATGAATATTTCAAAATCCTCCTGCCAAATAATTTTGATGGGTACAATCTTCATATAAGACAGAAAATACACCACTTTCCTACATGACAAAATATAAGAGGAACAAAAGGCCACATGGCCTAAGAAAGGTTTCAGAGTCAAAGGCAAAAAGCTGAGCCTGAGAATTCTATCAGCATCTTCCATTTGTTAAAAGCCAACATTTTGAAAATGTCATTTATATGAATGCCTAAATTCTGCTGGGGATTTGAAATGATGCAAGATGATTTGTCATACCAAACAAGGATGCAGGATGATTTGTTATAACAAAACAAGACTTACTATAAAGTATTTTTGGTCAAAGTTGTTGCATTAAGCAATAGTTAACTATTCAAACTGTTCATGACACCCATCAAAAAAAAACAAGCACTCTTATTTTGTTTGAGAAACCAAAATAATTGATGTCTATTAAGTGTTTTACAAAGCAACTACACTAAGAAGAAATGAAGAACTATGTAGAAAGAGGAACCATTGTGAAATGTATGCCTAAGTAAGTGCGTTTTGTGAAAGATTAGGAGACTTTTTCAAACCTTTTGGGATCTATATGGCGTTTTCATTCATATAAAGCTGCAATAATAAACTACTTCCTGGTTTGTGTTGGGTACTTTCACCTTACACAATACATTCCAAGACTGCCTCAATTTTCATTATTCTTTTCTCATAAATGGAAGGTGAGAATAAAGGTAGACATGAAACAGTCCCTTTAATAACTAAGTAATACCAAGAAGCACCAAACGCGATTTTCAGAGGAGAGCAGACAAAAGAGTAACAGCTTGGGAATACAAACCGCGGAAAAGATGAGAATCAGTCTTGTGTGTGTAATTCGACCACTGGACCAAACCCTTTGGCCACCGCTGGTGAAATGAGCTGATTGGAGATTCAGCACCTTCCTGGCTCTTTCCCTCCCTGGAGTCCTTTCTAGAACCGGGAGTCAGGGTGCAGAGCCCACAGAGAGGCCCTGGGAGTCTAGTTAGGCTGACCACTAACTCTATGTCTCCTTTGGGCCCTTCACATCCCGCCCCCAAAGTCGTGCAACTTCAGCTGCCTGTGCGCGCCAGTGAAAGCCAGTTGTGCACCACCCGCCGAACTGCCCGCTTTCATCTGCTGCAAAGGACAGCCGAGGAGAGCCCAAAGCAGGGGATCCCCAAAACATCACCTTCTCCCGCTGGTCCCAGCTGTACAGCTTGGGCTGCTCCTCCTCTCCCTCAGTCTTTTCACTCTTCCTCCTCTTAGTGAAGCAGCAGCCCATGGTGCGGCCTAAGGGTCTTGCTATTAGATCCCACTCGCTCAGACACCTCTCAGAGGGCGGCGGGGACCCAGGATGACTCTGCCAACAGCTCCCCGGACACCGCCCAGGGGAGCAACCCAGCCGCCCGCAACCCTCTGCACTCCCGCCAGGCCCAACACCCTTCTTTGCCCAACCCCCTCAGTCTCCGTGACGACCCATGACAACCAATAAGCGGGCAGCAACCTCTGAGCCAATCAAAGCCTCGCAAGTTGCTCTGCTCCTATGAGCTCAGGCCAAAGTATTCATTCACCAATCCTACGTCAGCCGGGAGGCTGGCCAGCTCAGGTGCTCTCAGAGAGGGCCCTGTCCCCAGGTCAGTCCTACTCCGCCCTCAGCTTCTCCCCTCTAGTGAACTAGGCTGGACTAGCTGTCTGCTGTTTGATTAGGACCTTTCCCCCACCTGGTGCTCAAATTTCGAAAGTTTCCAAATTTTAAGCTCTGGAGGGGATGCCATACAGAGTAGTGGACTTGTTTTATGACATAAATTGCAAGGGAAAAAATTCTTGCTAATTTTGTAAAACAAATTTGTGTCCTTCACTCCTCCCTTTCAGTACCTTTCTAGGGAACCCACAAGCTTCTGGTCAAACTGTTCATGTCTGGTGTCTGTGTACGTCAGGAGAGGGCTCAAATCTCCTGGTTACTAATAGTTGTAAGCCACCAAGCAAGTGCTAGGGACTGAACCTGGATCCTTTGCAAGAAGAGCAAGTGATCTTAAACACTGAGCCATCTCTCCAATCCTTTGAGGGATGGCTAAAAGCTTCCACTTATTGCTCCAAAATTGAACAAGTATTTAGGATAAAAACCGAGTGTCTCCTTACTAGAACAGTGAATCTGGGAGCAAAAGGATATTACAAAACGGCATGTATCTTTGAATCTCTCAGCCTATGCATCTAATGACAGAAGCACATATAATCTTTTTCCAATCTCTTCCAAAAGACAGTAACCCAACTGTAGAGGGTAAGAGAGGCATGTTGACTCACCACAAAGGAACTTTAGGAACTCAAGCAGTGCAAAGTCTAATAGAGGATATAAACTCTGTCATATAAACAACCAGATCTTTTCAAAGCCAATGGTACAAAGTTTGCATAAAATATAAAAACATACACAATCATTAACATTTGTTGTATTTGGGTGGACTTTGAGTACAATGCCCATGTATTGCTTTCATGATAGATAAATTGATTTCTCTGACATACAGTATTAAAACATCATGATAAGACATCAAATGCAGACTAGCACTTTCAATTTCAAATTTGCTTATCTTTTTACTTGACCATACCTATCACATTTAATGTGGATTCTAAAAGAGCCTCTGACTTAATTTGGGCATTAAGATTGTTCCTCCTTTCACTTCCTGCCCTTTTTGCACAACCAGGAAGAAAGGTACAGTGCTTAAGAATTATAAATGACCGGAAAGTTAAGCTCCAGGTCTTGGACAATAAAAGCTGTGCATTACTCCCTTTTTTTCAGGTAGTTTTGTATTAGAGCCTTGCTGCTAATTAATATTCATAGAATAGCAAAACTTTGATCACTGCAGAGTGCAGAATAAGAAGCTGAGTTCCAGGGATGAATCTGTGGCCACAATGAATGGAATTGAGCAGGAACTAGAAAAATTCAGATCCTCTGTCCCTCATGGATCATGTTCTTCATGAAGACACAACTCAATAAAACTAATTTTAGAGAAAGAATTTCTAAAATTCATTGCTTTGAGCACACCCTTTTAAAAATATTTGTTTATTTTATGTATGTGTGTACACTGTCACTCTCTTCAGACACACCAGAAAAGGGCATCAGATCCCATTACAGATGGTTGTGAACCACCATGTGGTTGCTGGGAATTGAGCTCAGGACCTCTGGGAGAGCAGCCAGTGCTCTTAACTGCTGAGCCATCTCTCCAGCCCAAGCTCATTGCTTTGAAACATATACTCTTGAGAAACTCAAACCTGAAACAAAACCTAGATCAACCTGTAAGTAGTTTTTAGAAATTCTCCAATAAAACTAAAGGCACTTGGTTGACTCTCATCTCACTGTCAGTCTAATCCCAAATCAAATTAAATTAAAATTAAATTGAAATCGTACAAATTGTAGCTGGGTATGGCAATATATTCTCAGCATTTGAGAGTTAGAAGCAGGAGGGAGTTCAAGACTAGCCTGGGCTACTTGAGACACTGTCTCTTCCTTTCCATAGAGCCCCCCCCCAACCCAAGAACAACCAGGATTAAAAAGCTAATACACAAAGATTAGTGATCTGTTTTGCTCTCTTGCTCTTTTTTCTTCTTCAGAGGTGCTATGGATTAAACTAAAGCCTTGCACATGTTATACATGCTAGACAGGTGCTCTATCACCAACATAAATCTCGAATACCTCCCTGTGCCTTTAGAAAGTACTTTAAATTTTGAGACAGGGTCTGGCTAAGTTGTCTATTAACCCAGACAGGCATTAAACTGAGTCCCCTGCTTTTGCCTCCCAAGTAGCTGGGATTAAAAGTCACCAGGCCTATGTCTCTCTGTCTTTATCTATCTCTCTGTCTGACTCTGTCTCTGTCTCTGTCTCTGCCTTCTCCATGTCTCTCTTTAGTTCCTTCCACCATGAATTCCCATGACTGTTTTTTGCAAGCCAGCGCTGTACTTACTAATCAGCCTATACATTGCTGCCAACTGCCATTCTATCTTGAGTCCTGACTCTTCTGTCCCAGTGTGCAGAATGCACAATGAGCTCCTTATATATTAACTCAGACTCTGAAGGGAGATAATCAGACAATTTTTTTACCAGTTAATTGTCTATAGACAGATGTGCACATATGTTCCAATTGCTGCAATGGCAGGAATGAGTTCCATACTGTAAAAGTAGGTGGTAAACAAGTCCTACAAAAGTATGTGCTAGACACAGGATTAAGTTCAATTACTTCTGCCTAGGTAGACACTTCCCACCTGTCTTAGTTAGGATTTTACTTTTGTGAACAGACACCATGACCAAAGCAACTCGTATAAGAACAACATTTTTGGGCGGCTGGATTACAGGTTCAGAGGTTTAGTTCATTATCATCAAGGTGGGAGCATGGCAGGCATAGTGCAGGTAGAGCTGAGAGTTCTAAATCTTCAACTGAAGGCTACTAGTGAAAGACTCACTTCCAGGCAGCTAGAATGAGGGTCTTAAAGCCCACACCCACAGTGACACACCTACTCCAAGAGGGCCACACCCTCTAATAGTGCCACTCCCTGGGCCAAGCATATACAAACCATCACATTCCACTCCCTGGCCCCCATAGCCTTATTCAAACATATGAGTCTATGGAGGCCATACCTAAACATAGCATAACGCAAAACACATTTAGCCCAACTTCCAAAGTCCCCATAGTCTATAGTAGTCTCAACAATGTTAAAAGTCCAAAGTTCAAAGTCTCTTCTGAGATTCATCTATCACTTAACATTCCCAAAGCAAGACAGGAAACCAGCTGAGCAAACTCTAAACTCTGTATCGCCATCTCTGACATCAAAGCAGTCTTCAGATCGCCAGCTCCTTTTTCATCTTTGTTGACTGGAACAATTTTTTTTTCTCCTGAGCTGGTTCCACTCCCTGTTAGCAGCTTTTCTCAGCAGATAGCCCAAGGCTCTGGCATCTTGAACATCTTGGGGTCTCTAAGGCAACTTCAATGTTACAACTTCTTGTTTCAATGTCTGGGATCCACATATGATATTCTGGGCTCCTCCAAAGGGCTGGTGTCACTTCTTCAGCTCTGCCCTCTGTAGCACTAAGCTCAGGTTGGTCCACTCCACTGCTGATGCTGTTTTTGGTGATCATCCCATGGTACTAGCATCTCCAATACACTGGGGTCTTCCTCTGCATATAGGCTTCACCAATAACCTCTCATAGGCTCTCTTCATGGTGCCAAGCCTCATCCTTTGCATGACCCCTTCATCCTGGGATGTCAACTGAGGCTTCACCTTCACCAATAGCCTTCCATGGCTTCTCACAGTGCCAAGTTTCAGCTGTTCTTCATGATGCCTTCGTGCCTTCAAAACCAGTATCAAATGAGTAACTCTTACACATTACCAAGTACAGCTGCTGCAGGAGGTATAACTTTGGCTATCTTTGGAACACAGCTTCTTTGGACTCTCAGAAAACACTTCCCAAAAGATTTCACCTCAGTGATGTTGGTCTCTCTCTCTCTCTTTTTTTTTTTGATTTATTTATTTATTTATTATATGTAAGTACACGGCAGCTGTCTTCAGACACTCTAGAAGAGGGAGTCAGATCTTGTTAAGGGTGGTTGTGAGGCACCATGTGGTTGCTGGGATTTGAACTCTGCACCTTTGGAAGAGCAGTCAGTGCTCTTACCCGCTGAGCCATCTCACCAGCCCGTTGGTCTCTTCTTAATCACCACTAATTTCTTAGCTCCAGCTAATCAGCATCACTTGTCCCAGTAGTCCCTTCTGTTCTGGACTCTAAAGTTTGTACTACCATGCCTGGACCTAAAATTTTAGCTAGGTGATATCCTGCCCCAAAGTCACTACTCCCTTAATTCACTTTAATATCCTTGAACACAGGATTCAGCTCCTGGTGCTCCTTTAATGTCATATATTTTAATATTTTTTCCTTCTTAACCTTGCTATGTTTGTTTAAAATGCTCTTCATGAGACTTAATCAGATGATAAAGTCTATGATGGGTGTTTCTGAGACTTCCTTTGTCAATGCAATTAATCTGAGCGTCTTCACCTTAGCCTCAGGCAGACTCCTCAGACAAGGGCAAAAAGCAGCCACATTCTTCACTAAAACACCACAAAAACAGTCTTTATGCCACATTCTGAAATTCTTCTCCACTGAAACCTCTTAGGACAGGCCTGGACAATTCAAATTACACTCAGTAACAAAGTCTTTCATATCCCTACTAGGATGACCCATTAAGCCCCATTTAAAGCTTTCCACTGCTTTCCAAACCCAAAGTCCCCAAATCCATATTCTTCCAAACAAAAGCATGATCAGGCCTATCACAGCAATACCCCAGTCACTGGTACCAACTTCTGTCTTAGTGTTTTACTGCTGTGAACAGACACCATGACCAAAGCAACCCTTATAAGGACAACAATTAGTTGGGGGAGGGTAGCTTACAGGTTCGGAGGTTGAGTCTATTATCATGAAAGCAGGAAGCATAGCAGCACTCAAGCAGGCATAGTGCAAGAGGAACTGAGAGTTCTACATCTTCATCTGAAGGCTGCTAGTGGAAGACTCACTTCCAGGCAGCTAGGATAAGGGTCTTAAAGCCCACACCCACAGTGACACACCTACTCCAACAGGGCCACACCTCCTAATAGTGCCAAGTATATACAAACCATCACACCACCATTTACACTCCTTTTTTTTTATTCCTTCCCAATACCACCTCCTCAACCCCCTCCTGTTATTTTTTTCTGTGGAAAGTTTCCTTTCGTGTTTAGTTTTATACACATTGTTTTAGAATGTTGGGTTGTGGCTTTATGTCTGACCAAAAGTTGGAGAGATAGTTCTGGTTCTTCTTTGTCTTGACCATAGACACATAGTTACTTCTCAGAAGACATCCTTGAAGCCACATATTTTTACAGCATAAATAAATCAATACCACTAGCAATGTTAGCTAGAAAATTCCCCATGTTAACCAGACATGCCCTTGTTCTCTCTGCACTCACCTGAGGGGATACACTTGATATCAAGTGAAAGAGGACAAAGGAGAAGCAGCATTTCAGTTATCTATTGGTGTACAGTGAAGCATCTGAAACATAATGGCTTTAAATGCTAAATTTACTCATGAATCTGCATTTAGGCAGGAATTGACAGCAGCAACTCAACTTTGATCCACAGTACATCTATAGCTTAAGCTTGGCTAGCTCTAATAGAAGGCTGGTCAGGAATTCCTCTATATGAAATCTCAGGAATTCTCTTCACCATGTCTTCAGCATACAGTTAATTGGACTCCATATGTGGTACTTAGGCTCCAACAGTGAGTGTTCGAAAGACCAAAACAAATGCCATAAGGCCATGAATAACATTACCTCAGAAGCCACAGGTCACTTCCACATCATTCTATTGGCCATCTAAAGCCCACTGTGACTCACAGACTAAACAAGAGCAGTAAGTACTGTAAAGTGTAGATCTTTTAGGTGTCACCTCAGAGTTAATACAAAATATTGAAGAAGTGGATTAGAGCATTTCAGAACAAAACTTGCACATGCAGGTGATTTTTGGAGCCAATATTTTTCATACTTTCATACTTTTTGGATCCTCTTTTACTTCCAATTATTTTTAAAAACATTTCTCTTCTCTTGGTTGTGCTGGTGTAAGATTAGTTATTTCCTCTGTTTTCATGGATGTAGTTAATCTTCTTAGTTTGAAGTCTTTTTTCTAGAACCTATAGGGCTTGCCCGGCAGTTGTGGCGCATGCCTTTAATCCCAGCACTTGGGAGGCAGAGGCAGGCAGATTTCTGAGTTTGAGGACAGCCTGGTCTACAGAGTGAGTTCCAAGACAGCCAGGGCTACACAGAGAAGCCCTGTCAAGAAAAAACAAAAAACAAACAAACAAAACCAAAACAAAACAAAAAAAGTGATTGAAAGTTTTACAGGGTATAAGACATTTGCAGTCTCTTAGCATCTGGAATGTCCAGGTCCTTCTGGATTCTATAGTCTCCATTGAGAAGTCAAGTGTAATTCTAACAGGTCTGCTTTCACATTCTATTTGGTCTTATTCCTTGTAGCTTTTAATATTCTTTCTTTGTTCTGAATGTTTAGTGTTTTGATTATTATGTGAAGAAGGGACTTTCTTTTCTAGTCCAATCTATCTGGTGTTTTGTATGCTTCTTATATCATTATAGGCATCTTCTTCCAAAGGAAGAAATTTTTCTTCCATTATTTTGTTGAAAATATTTTCTGGGCCTTTGTGCTGGGACTCTTTTTCAATTCCTGTTCATCTTAGGTTTGGTCTTTTCATAGTGTCCCAGATTTCCTGGATGTCAGGAAATTGGGTCAGAAGTTTTTTTTAGATTTAATAGTTTCTTCTAGTGTGTCTTTAATGCCCAAGATTCTGTCTTTCATCTCTTGTATTCTGTTGGTGAATCTTGCCTGAGTACTTCCGGTTTGAATTCCTAGACTTTCATTCCCAGAATTTCCCCTTAGTTTGTGTTTTTTTATTTCTATTTCAAGTCTTGAACAGTTTTATTCATTTCCTTCAATTGTTTGTGTTTTTCTGACTCGCTTTATGGTATTTATTCATTTCCTCTAACTGTTTGAGAGGTTTTTTGAGTTTCTTTAAGGAATTTATTCATTTCCTTTTTAAGAACCTCTAGCATTGTCATTCAGTTAATTTTTAAAGTCTTTTTCTTGTGCTTCAGCTATGTTGGAATATTTAGGGCCTGCTGTGGTAAGATATCTGGCTCCAGCGGAGACATACTGCCCTGGTTGTTGTTGAGTGTGTTCTTACACTAGTGTCTATTCTTCTGGGTTGGGGATGATTGTAGTTCGAGGTGCTGATTTCTGTGTTTGTTTTCATTGGATGGTTGTTTTGTTCCTTGGTTTTTTGTTTCCTCTCTAGATTTTCAGAGTTTGATAGCAGTGTGCTGTCTGTTTTACTGCCCTGCTGGGCTGGTGCAGCCAGAGGGAGTGCCTGCTGGGAAGGAGATTAGGGCAGAAGCCTGGAGAGGTGGGGGGGGGAGGGGATGGTGTGGGGGGGGAGGGGATGGTGGGGGGGCTGCAGCTGGTGCTCTGTTTGCAGTGCCTGAGGGATTGGGTCTGCTTGGGGAACAGAGAAGAGAGAAGGTCTGCCTGCAGGATACCCGATCTGGCAGATGTAGCCTGTGGTTGAGGTGGGAACTCAAAAATATCCTTAGTATTTTAAGTTTCCTCTTCCCATGTATACTAAAATAATTTTTCACCTGACACCTAGAAGATCCCAATTCATATGATTGCTACCCATCAACATTTATGTAATTTGAAAACAGTTTAAAGGGGCTGGAGAGATGGCTCAGTGGTTAAAAGCGCTGACTGCTCTTCCAGAGGTCCTGAGTTTAATTCCCAGCAACCACATGGTGGCTCAACCATCTGTAATGGGATCCGATGCCCTCTTCTGGTGTGATCTGAAGACAGCTACAGTGCACTCATATACACAAGATAAATAACTCTTTTAAAAAAAGAAAACTATTTTAAAATAGTGTGTGTTGGGGAGAATGCTTGGACAAAATAACTGATGCCACAATACAAAAGTTTAGTTAAGGATATATATTATAATAGTCAGATGTGGCACATACCCATAATCCTAACACTCAGAAAACTGAGGCAGGAGAATCACAAGGTATAGTTCAGCCTGGACTACACAGAAAGTTCAGAATCTCTAAAAAAAAATGATCTGTGATAATAATTCCAAACACTTACCAAAGAATAATATTAGCATCATGTAGCTAGCCAATACCTAAGCAGACCCAGGCACCCGGTGCTTAGAAAGTAATATTTGTTTACTCCCCTTCCCTTTCCTTTGGTTTCTAACAAGGCAAATAAACAGCATTGCTTAGCCTAGACACAAATCTTCCTCCAGAGTTTTTCTGCTGGGTTTGGTACAATTTTCACTTCTCCTTCTCCCCATCACAACACCCAGCTGCACAGCAGATTCTTAGACAAGGGTGCATGTGTGTGTCAAGGAGGGAAGTATCTCAATGATTTCTATTAGGCATTCCTTGATCCTTGTGTACAGAGAATGGCATCTAATCAAAAATAACTCACTCAAAGACTGGAAGAAATTCAAGATTTATAGATTCTGAAGTTTCCATAATATATATCACATCTTTTAAAGAAAAATAGTACAAAATGATTAACACAAAATAGCCAGGACCTTTCTTAGAGTATATTCAAGATTCATGCAAGCAAAAGGTTCTAAAGTTTACATTTCATTAGATGAACTATCAAACTATCTTCCTAGCTAAGCACGGTGGTTCACACCTTTAAGTGCAGCCAGCACTTGGGAGGAAGGAACAGGTAGAGTCTGAGTCTGTGAGGCTGAGGCTAGCCCAATCTATAAAGCAAGTTCCAGGTTATGTAGTTAGGGCTAGAAAGATGACTCAGCCATTAAGAGCACTTACTTTTCTTGTAGAGGACCTGGATTCTGTTTCCAGCACCTACATGGCAGCTCACAACCATCCTTAACTCCAGTTTCAGGGGATCAGAAGTCTTCTTTTTGCCTAGGCACTAGGCAAGCACACAATACATATACATACATGGAGGCAAAACACTCATACATATAAAATACAAATAAAGTAAATCTGTAAAATGGCCTGTCTAAAAGTACTATAGATATTATTTCTTGAGGAGTCAGTATCTAAATTTACACATGCTATGTAATTTTCGTTGGTTTCAGGACCTCTGAAACCCATGACATCACATAGGCAGGACCCACAGATCTGTTGCCAAGGCAACAGCCACCATATTCCCAGAATCCACTTGGCTCACCTCCCACCTTTACAGAGAAGCAAATAGGTATAGGCTTATAAAGCCAGTCAAAGATTAGTTAATAGAGTCAGATATGTCCAAACCAAATCCCAACTCATACATTATAGACTTGTTAGGAATCTGCAAAGAAAAGTGTACAAACATTCTGATGAACAGAGGCACACATATAATCAAATACTTTTGCATTGCCCACTAAGAAAGGGAACTTAGCACCATGAAATCTATGTGCAGGTCCACCGCCTGGTTTAACATCTCACATCTGTAATCCCAGCACTTATATGGTGGAATGGGAACTGGAAACAGGAAAATTTCCTGAGCGTTTGGAGATTAGACATCTTAGAGTGCAGCAGCAGAAACAACAATACCTTGCATTAACAAAGTAGAAAATGAGAACTGACTCTTGAAAGTTGTACTCTTGCCGGGCGGTGGTGGCGCATGCCTTTATTCCCAGCACTTGGGAGGCAGAGGCAGGCAGATTTCTGAGTTCGAGGACAGCCTGGTCTATAGAGTGAGTTCCAGGACAGCCAGGGCTACACAGAAAAACCCTGTCTCGAAAAACAAAACAAAACAAAACAAAACAAAAAAAAGAAAGTTGTTGTAGTGGCTATTCCTGGTTGTCAACTTGACTATATTTGAAATGAACTACAATCCAGAATTGGAAGGCTCACCAGTGAACCTAATCTGGAGGCTGGGAGATAGTAGTTTCTGATCTGGATCTTGGTATGGAGATCTTGAGACACAGTGGTGATTGAATCCAGAAGATTAAGACAGGGAGATCTCTGAGTCCAAGGTCATCTGGGATTAAAGGTGTGGTGGCACACACCTTTAATCTGGGCTACACCTTCTGCTGGGGACCATATAAGGACATTGGAAGAAGGGAGTTGGGCTCTCGCTCTTTTGCCTTCTTGCCGTGTGGGACTCAGCACCTGCTAGACCCTTGAACTTCCATTCACAGCTACTACTGAACCATTGTTGGGATTTGGACTGCAGACTGTAAGTCATCAATAAATTCCTTTACTATATAGAGCATATCCGTAAGTTCTGTGACTCTAGAGAACCCTGACTAATACAGTTGTACTCTTATCTCCAAATGTGTACACACATACACACCACCACTACCACACCACACACTGACTAAACAAATAGAAAGCAAAAATCAAGGAATGGAGATGTAGCTCAGTGGCATATCAATTGCCTAGCATTCCCAAGACTTTGGATTCCATCTCTAGGAAGGGGTAATGGGTACCCAGGCATACAATCATATTGTTCAACTCCATATTTTATATGACTTCTTTAAAAAGGATTTACTTTATGTTTATTTGTGTGTGTATATGTGTGCAGGTACCCTCAGTGGCCAAAAAAGGATGTCTGAGCCTCTGATGCTAGAGTTACAGGTGGTGTGAGCCACCTGACATGGGAGGTGGGAACCAAACTCTGGTCTTCTGCAAGAGGAGTGAGTGAGTCCTATAGCTGAGCCATCTCTCCAGCCCTGAATCATCAGCATATTCCAGAATAATGTAATTGATGCTATTGTCAGTGATCCAGAGCTAAATCACAGTATTTGAGGTTTGCCATTAGGATGTCCCTCAAGAGCCTGAAGGATCTTATTTGGCTTTGGTTTCATCTTCTGTGCTGGAGATGGATCCCAGGGTCCTCTGCTAATGGAGCCCACTGAGCTCCATCTTCCGTCAATAATCTAGAGTTTAAGGCCAAATTTTATTTCATGTATATGGTTGTTTTTTTGTTTGTTTGTTTGTTTGTTTTTTACCAGCATATATGTCAGGGCATCACATGTGTGTTTGATGCTGGCAGAAGACATGGTATTTCCCTGGAACTGAAGCTGCTATGTGGGTGCTGGAAATCGAATCTAGGTCATATTGAATATTTTATCTTGGTGGCTTAAAAATACATGTGATGGGCTGGAGAGATGACTCAGCTGGTAAGAGCACTGATTCCTCTTCCAGAAGTCCTAAGTTCAGTTCCCAGCAACCACATGGGACCGATGCCCTCTTCTGGTTTGTCTGAAGACAGTTACAGTGTACTCATATAAATAAAATTAGATAAAATAAAATAAATATATGAAAGTTGGGCTGGTGAGACTGTTTAGAAAGCAAAAGCTCTTGCCACGAAACTTGAATTTGACCCCTGGACTACATGGTGTAAGGACAGAACTGACTGAACACATCTGATATCCACATATACATCAGAATACAAGCATACCTGTCAACACATAAACCCCCCCACACTGAATAAATGTACAAAAGTGAATGACAAGTGGTGATAAGCACAAAGATATATAATCCAAAAACGTAGTCAGGAACCCCCATCAATCAATCTCTCCATCCTCTGCATATGCATGCTGTTCTTCCCACCCAAAAGTAAAATCTATTTTCCTCTCCTATCTAAGACTGTTTTTGTGTCCCTCAAGCAAGAGTATAATGCAGCAATATTGACATACAAGTTCTTAACCAATAAAGAGACTGGCAATTTCTACTTCATTTAAAGAAGAAGAAGAAGAACCTGCCCAGCATTGCCACATTCAGCCTTCATTTAAATCCATCCTAGCAAACAGAGGTTGAACTTCCAGCCCATAAATTTTGAGAACATAAAGTTGTTGGTATTTTAAGGCAGTAGGTTTTGTGGTGGTTTGTTTGTTATATTTTGTTATACAAAATAGATAACTGAGGGAAATGATCAGGGGGAAACTGGAGAACAAAAAAAGAGAGGCAAGTTTATTATTTTAGAGAAAATGAGCACAAACCCAAGGGAAGTGAGGGGCTAAAGCATATGGCTATTGGGAGCAAGTGGATTCTAGGCAGAGGAAACAAACTAGTATGTGACACTGAAAGCTAGGAAATTCTTGGTGTGATCATATGAATGAGATGTCTTGCATAAATCTTGGGTATTTGACTTCTTAGTTCCCATATGTGTCTGTTTGGAGGATTAGAAGGTATGGGCTAGCTATGGAGAAAGTATGACATTGGACGTGGGCTTTGAAGTTTCAAAAGACTCTTACCACTTAGAGTTAGCTCATCCACTTAGAGTTAGCTCATCTGGCTTCATTTTTGTGGCTCAAGATGTGAGCTCTCGGGGCTGGTGAGATGGCTCAGTGGGTAAGAGCACTCACTGACTGCTCTTTCGAAGGTCGTGAGTTCAAATCCCAGCAACCACATGATGTCTCACAACCATCTGTAATGAAATCTGATGCCCTCTTCTGGGATGTCTGAAGACAGCTACAGTGTACTTACATATAATAAATAAATCTTAAAAAAAAAAATGTGAGCTCTCAGCTGTTGCTCTAGCATCTGTCACCTACTACCTCTGCTCTGCCCTCATGTTATCCCTGTAGAACCTGTAAACCAAATGAACTATTTTGTGTTACCTTTCTCGTGGTGTTTTATCATAGCAGTATTAAAGTAACTGACAGTTTTGGCATGCTCTAAGAACAGAACAAAAGCCAGTGTTCCCAGTGCACAACAGGAAAGAGGATGATTGATAATCTGGGAGGTGGATTGGTAGTATCAGTGTAGGCAGGGGCATAAACAGGATTGTGAGTTAGACTCAGGAAGTTTCTGGGCAGGGGAAAGGTATAATATGTGGTTGATGTGTTGAAAGGCTCACTTGGGAATGGAGAACAGAGGGAAGACAGGAAGGAAAGCAGGGCCAACAATTAGATTACTACAGCAGTGATCTAGGTCACAGTTAATTCTGGGTTGTACCAGGAAGTCAAGAGGAAAAATGTTGAGAAGTTGATTTTTTGTTAAAGGCAGAGTTCATGGGATATACTGATGAGTTCAAATTGGAAAGGCATAAAAGAATAAAGAACAAGTTGAGTACCTTGTGAGATGAGATTTCTATTTGTAGAAACAGGAGAGTATGAGGGAGGAAACATTGAACGTACTTCTGGAAGTGTTTAGTTTGGTGTATGCTTTAGGTAACTAAAGATATTGATTATCTGGGACTAGGGTTTATGGTTGATATTTACTTAAAAGCTACTTATGACAGTTATTAAAGTCACAGTATTTGAAGAGATTGACTGGAGTGTAATACCTCTATATCTTCTCTATATCTAGAAAAGAAAAAAATCTATATAAAGAAGGAGCTATGGAGGAGGATGAGTTAGCAACAAAATCTGGCAATAGACTTCGAGTTTTAGATGGGATGGAGCTAACCCATTCCATGCTACTCCTGTTGTTAATTAAAAATAAATAATCTGGACAAAGTTGGTAAAAGAGTTGAATAGTCATCAGGAGACTCAGAGATGTGCTGAAGAGAACTTTGGGACTTTAGAAGTACTCTGGTAACCAGACATTTTGGCCCATATACAACATTCTAGCACTTGGAAAGCTGAGGCAGGAGGATCAATCACCATTAATTCAAGTCTAGTCTGTGCTACATTTGAGTTTTACCGTAGTCTGGCCTATAGTCTGGCGTGAGACTCTGTCTCAAACAAAACTCAACAATAAAAGAGCAACACCATAGTAGTCAGTCCTGTAGGGGTTTTGCTGTTGCTGTTGTTGTTGTTTATCTCCTTAATATCATGGCCTAGGCAGTAGAGAGGCCCCAAATATAGAAGTATCAATAGGCACACCAAAAAAATAGCGTCTTCATAAAAGCCCACTCATTCCCCATTGCTAAAAGACCAAGTAAAGGCAACTCAACAGAATAGAAACAGTTTGATTCTACTTGTCCTGTTGCAAGTGTGCAGCATTAAGATAGACTTACCCTCAACCCGTCAACTAGGAAGTGGCAGAAGATCACCAAGAGAAGAGAACTAAAGACAGTAATTACAAAAAAATCAACCTATGAAATTCTGTGTTGACTTCTTAGCAGCTCGAGTATGAAACTAACCAGAAACAACAGAGAAATACTTGGGAATTGAGTACCACCCAGATTTCACAATAATTTCTTGGTACCAAATATCTGAGCAGATTCAAACAGTGCTGCAGAGATTAAAAAGTAAATGTGCATTTGGACTGCAGCCCAGAAATGTGGGGTAAGATTATATTTCCTTAACCTAAACAGTTTGTCTTCTAGCTTAGAGGACTCAAATAGGAACCAGAATCTCATAAAGTAATATCTAAATTGTCTAGGATGTAATAAAAATTGCTAACTCTACCATGAAATATGAAAATTTCAACTTGTGCAAGTGAGCAAGATCGACAGTCTCGAACACCGCAATAACACAGCCTTGGAGCCATCTCATGATGATTTAAAAATACTTGCCATATAAGTGCTCCAACAAACAGTCATGAACACTATTTAAATTGCTGAAAAAATAGAAAGTTACATCAAAGAAAAAAAGATACAGCTATGGCTGCTCTTCCAGAGGTTCGTTCTTTTCTTTCTTTCTTTCTTTCTTTCTTTCTTTCTTTCTTTCTTTCTTTCTTTCTTTCTTTCTTTCTTTCTCTCTCTCTCTCTCTCTCTCTCTC
>NC_034613.1:12592209-12603932 GCF_900095145.1 Mus pahari | reverse complement strand
CTTTCTTTCTTTTCTTTTCTTTTTTTTTTTGAGACAGGGTTTCTCCGTGTAGCCCTGGCTGTCCTGGAACTCACTCTGTAGACCAGGCTGGCCTCAAATTTCTGCCTCCTAAGTTCGGGGGGGGGGGGGCACCACTGCCTGGCCCAGAGGTTCTTAGTACAATTCCCAGCAACCACGTGGTGGCTCAGGACTTCCTGTAAGGAATCTGATGCCCTCTTCTGGCATTCTGGTGTACATGCAGCAGAGCACTCATACATTAAAAAAATAATAATACATTTAAAAGCTCACTAGATGAGTGCAATGTCAGATTGGAGACAAAGAAAAGAGCCAGTCAACAAAAGATAGATCAACATAAAAATATCCAAAATGAACCAGAGGAAAAACAAATATTTTAAAATAATTAACAGTTTTGGGCCTCTATGATAAAACTTAAACATCCACAAACCAAAAATTCAAGGAATGGCACAAACCATAAAAATAAACTTTAGGGATGGGGAGGTGGCTTAGTCAATAAAGTGTTTTCCACAAAAGCACAAGGACCTGACTCTAGATTCCTAGCACTCATATGAAAATCTAAGAATAATGACACATACCAGTAATTACAGAGCTGGGGAGGTAGAGGCAAGTGTATCCTGGGGGCTTTCTGCTTAACCAATTAGCTTAATCTTCAAGCTGTAGGTTCAGTGAAAAGCCTTGTCTTAAAAAACAAGGAGGAGTCAGGTGTCATATTTTAGTCCCTTAATCCCAGCACTTGGGAGTCAAAGGTAGGCAAGTCTCTATGAGTTTGAGTTCAACCTGGTCTATATAGCAAGTTCCAGGCCAGCCAGGGCTACATAGTGAGACCCTGTCTCAAAAAACAAATAAACAAACAAAAACAACAACAACAAAAACAAGGTAAAGAAGCAATTGAAACCACCACCATTTCAGGGAAGTAACAGTGGCAGGAGCTAGAGGCAGTTGATTACATTGCATTGTAGTCAAAAGGCAGAAAAGAAGGAATTAATAATGTCCTGAGCTTGATTTCTTTATTCTTACAGTTAAGAATCTCCTGCTTAGGGAATGGTGCCTCCTATAGTAGGCTTGTCTCCACATCTCAAGTAATGTAATCAAAATAATACTCCACAGACATGCTTACAAGCCAACTTCATCTAGATAGTCTTTCACTGATATTCTCCTCCCAGGTGATTCTAGATTGTGCCAAGTTAAAGCTAGCTATTCACCACACTATGTCTTCATCAATAGATTAGTACAATGGTATATTCAAAGTTTGAATAGACTATCAGGATGTGGTGGAACTGTGGAAGGTAAGGAAGGCCTGAGTGGAGGTGGTGGGCTGTTAGAAGTATGTCCTTAAATATATGTGACCCCAATCTTGTCTCTGCTTCCTAGCTGCTGTTAATTCTACCAAACAAGAGTAAAGACCACTACTAAAATTAGTCAAATTCACAGTAAACTTTTTTATATGTGCACAATATAGCTGGTCTGGTGATGGCCTCTCTCTAAATGCAGGGTTTGAGAGGACTGTCCCCAAAATAGGAGAAGTGGGTTTTTTTACAGCCTCCAAACTGCAAGGCTAGGGGTTTTCCAAGGGTTGGGGGATTTCCAGAGGAGATTTAGTTACATAGAAACTTGGCAGAATATCTTAAAATTATTTGACAGGACATTTTATCTTATGAGGGTAGAGGTGTCAAGGCACAGTCTGGGTCCTGGACCAAGAAGAATTCCAAGGCTCAAGGTACAGACAGTTCAAATTCGAAAAACCATAAATCTAAGCTTTACAGAAAACAGAAACAAACTTATTTTGACCTTGTAACAGGATGACTTCTAATCTTAATGTGGAGCCAGGTTGGCTCCTCACTACCAGGAAGAGAGCTGACCCTGCCATATGTTTCTGCTCACTGTCATCAAATTCTGTCCTTTCTCAAGCTAAAAGCAAGCAGAGGATCCATCAACTTTGGAATGAAGTCTTTCATCAAACTAAATCTTTCTTCCTTTTGTATTTCCTGCAGGTCTAGCAATAGCTTCGTAGCCACACCCCAACCCTCTGACTTTTAAGGGTTTCTGTTTCTCTCAGAGATTTGTCACAGTGATGGAAAGCTAACTAGCACAAATATAAGGGGATGGCAAAGGAAATCTCTTTGTGGTCATACCACATTTCTGTGTCATAAAAGATGGTTGCATGAAATCCCAATAATGTGTGCAATAACAGGTTTTGATCATATATTATGTTCATTGTAGACATCTAACTAAGAGTAAAGTTGGCTACACACGGCCACTCTGGAGTATTTATGTTTCTAATTTCAAGATAAAATGTTAAAAAACCAAACTAATGAGAAATTGGTGAGATAAAGGAAGAATAGAGAAGCCAAAGGAATAATCTTTTATATAGACTTAAATATCCTAGGATTTGTTTGTATGGAGGTTGTTAAAGGACTTAGATGGGAAGGGTTCTGACACAGAATTAGGGACAATACCCTGACTGGAGTGTGTTTGAGAGAAACAGGAAGGAGAGGGATTAGGAACAATGAATATAGTGTGGAAGAGTGAAGGTATGCTTTGTAAGAAACACAACCAAATAAAATAAAATAAAGCAAACCAAAAAAAAAAAAAACCCCAAAAAACTCAAACCAAAAAACACTCAATAAAAACAATTCTCATCTCAGTTTCCATGTTCTCTAAGTTACAAGTTAAACTGTAAATTATAGTTCATTGTCAACAAATGCCTGATGAACATTCTTAGCAGGCTCTGGTGTAAAATATACGATTCTTCTCTGCTTTGTTTTGTAGTTCTGAATTATGTCATCCCCAGGGCCTCTAAGGGATAAATTATGCTACTTGTTAATAACCAGGGTGTCAAGGGACTGTGTTTGAAGATAAGACGGAAAAATAGTGCTACAGATTAATTAATAATGAGACACATCTGGATGTTTTCAGCTCCTAGACTCCAGTAATGATACTATCTCCTTGACTACTGGCAGTTGGGTGCTCATGCCTCAAAAACAAAAACAGTCTTGTAGAAACTTAGATAGAATACATAGAAAATTGCCTTTCCTCTGCAACATACAAACAAAAATCCCCACTATAATGGTTTCTCCCATCACAATAACAGATTTCACTATAGGCAGATTACTTAAAAGTTAAGTCCTTCTAAAAGACACAATTTAGAGATTTATGCATCATGTTTAAGTAAGAGCCTACAGCATCTGTGTTAGAATAAAATAGTCAAAATAAAAAATCATAATCAAGGAATCAGATTCAAGCTGTCTATGACCCCATAATTTAATCAGGACTCTGAGACAATCTCACCTTATTGGAGCTAACAAATACCATATGTTTTAGTACTTCATTCATTCACATATTCATCTATTATATGCATCTACTATGCTAAGTATACTAAGTATCCCAGAGATAGACGTATAAACAAGTGTGCTGTTCTCACAGAGCTTGCAGTCTAGATGGAAAACAGGCCAGCAACTAGAAAACAAGATAGTAATTTTTTTGTGGTCCTGAGTTTAATCTCAGGACCCCTGAGCACACTATACCACTGAACAACACTCCCCTCCTTTTTGTTATTATTAACATTTGCTGTGTGCTGCTCACACATGATGTCAGCACAGTCACACGTCAGCCTTGTGAGATGGGTGCTAGTATCATTCCTATTATCACATATGAATAACACTAAAACCAGGAGAATTTAGGTAAGTTAGCTCAGGCCATAAGTTGACAACAAGTCTATGTTTTACTACAAAGTCAAGAGCACTGCAATAGTATCTGAAGCCTAGGAATGTAGGTAAGGTTTTCTGAGCTGCAGAGTTTAGCAGAAAGGGAGGTTCTAGAGATGATCAAGAGTTATATCACCATGGGCACATCAAACCTTTAACAACCTTACCAAAGCAATGTAATGGTATATGTTTTAGTTATCCATAACCTCAGAACAATCCACTACAAAATTAGGGACATAGTTAAACCACATTTAATTGCTCACAGTTAGGAATTTGGGGAAGCCTTAGTAGGGCCTTGCAATCACTATTCTTGGTTGCCAACTTTATTACATCTGGAGTTAACTAAAATCCAAAAATAGAGGGCACACTAGTAGGGGACTTTCTTTCTTTCTTTCTTTCTTTCTTTCTTTCTTTCTTTCTTTCTTTCTTTCTTTCTTTCTCTCTTTTTGCTTAATTTGAAGTAGGAAGATTCACTTCTAATCCAAATCTATCTATCTATCTATCTATCTATCTATCTATCTATCTATCTATTTATTTCATGTATGTGGGTACACTGTCGCTGTCTTCAGACACACCAGAAGAGGATATTGGATCCCCATTACAGATGGTTGTAAGCCACCATGTGGTTGCTGGGAATTGAACTCGGGATTTCTAGAAGAGCAGTCAGTGCTTTTAACCACAGAACCATCTCTCCAGCCCTCTAATTCAAATCTTGAGGTGGGAAAACAGATCCTTAATTTGGGCCACACCTTCTGCTAGAAGATGGAAGGTTTTGCTCTTTGCCTGCTTGCTTTCACCTTGCTAGCAAGTCCATTCCTTTTCAGGCAGTAGAACCTACTTTTTGGGGGGATTCCAGTTTATACTGAAGATGAGCTGTACCAACCAGCCTCATGGACTGAACAACTACAGGGTTCTTGGACATTATATTCTTAGGCAGCCATTGTTGGATTAGCTGGGCCACAACCTGTAAGAGGGAGAAATACTAATGCTAAAAATTTTGTTACTCTAGAGAACCCTGAGTAACACAGGCCCCTCTAGACTCCTCTTTGTGTGGTGTCAGTTGAGGTAGCCCCACAGTGGTAAAGGGATCTACATATCCTTGGTCATATAGCCTTGAAGTTGGTGGAGGCTTTTAGCTGGGTAGCACAGTTCTCTTATGCATAATTTCTAAAGTAAAATAGAAAGTTGCCAGGCCTCTTAAGACCCGGGCATGGAACTGAAATGACAGAACTTATAGAATGAAATCTCTCTTTATGTACAAAAAGGGATTTATTAAAATGACCTACTGTGATCCAACTAATCCAACAACATCTACCTATGAATGGAATGTACAAGAATCCATGGAACTGACACATTATTTCCATCCTTCTACTGGTAAAAGCAAATTACAAGATCAGATTAAGGGGAGAGAAACAGGCTGTGCCTCTTTCCTAGAGGACTGACAAAATCATTGAAAAAGGCACATAAATAACCATGTATGGCTGCACACACCTGTAATCTCAACACTTTGGAGGCTGAGAGAAGCAAATAGCAACTTGGAGGCCAGTTTAGGTTGTACTGAGACTTGAAAAAAACCGAGAGAGAGAGAGAGAGAGAGAGAGAGAGAGAGAGAGAGAGAGAACACAGGTAGGGGAGGTGGTATGTCATTACCTATATGAGAGGTTATATAGCCTGAATTGGATTATTGTTCTGAAACTTGATGGTGAGCTTATTAAAAACACAGACTCCTGGGCTGAAGGAATGACTGTGGTTAAGAGTGTGTATTTGTTATTCCAGAGGACCTGTGTTCAGTATCAAGTACCTACATCAGATGCCTGTAGCTGCAGTTCCAGTAACCCAGTACCCATTGTTGGCCTCCTTAGGTACCTGTACATATGTGACATCTGCCCCCATAAATAAAAATAAATCTTCAAAAATATATGCAGATTTCTGGGGCTGTAGAGAGGGCTCAGAGGTTGAGAGCACTGACTGCTCTTCCAGAGGTCCTGAGTTCAATTCCCAGCAACCACATGGTGGCTCACAACCATCTGTAATGTGATCCAATTCCCTCCTATGGTGTGTCTCAAGACAGCTATGGTGTACTCACATACATGAAATAAATAAAATAAGTCTTTAAAAACAAAGAAAAGTATAGTGAATGGATGGAATCCACTGTATGATAAATATGCTACAAACACCATTTAGTTGCTCTCAATAAGAAATTCACTTATTTTAAAAAATCCAAATTCTGGCATTGTCCAGAAAAATTTAACAGGTTTATTTATAATTGTTATACATTTGAACTGTTGAAATGTGTTTACTGAAATATTTGGCTTGCATTAATGCTTTACATCTTGCATTTATATTTAAAATGTACACACAAATGAATGTGGAGAAACTGCCAATACCTGATTCTGTCCCCTATGTTTCCACTCGCAGTCATATACTCAGGTACCTCTGACCCCTTGGAAAAAATATCTAATGTTCAGAACTATTGATAACAGGAAGAAGAGAAAAAAAAATTTTTGAGAATGGAACGTTTCCCCTCGTAGTGGACTCTTAAGCATGTTCTCCACATATGCGGTATGTTAGCTGGAAATTTTTTGGCATAATTGTTACACGTTTGGCATGGTTAGCACACAGGTTGGTATCTTCAAAAAGGCCAACCAGATAGGCCTCACTTGCCTTCCACAAAGCTCCAATAGCTGCACTCTGGAAGCGCAGATCTGTTTTGAAGTCCTGAACAATTTCTCTCACCAGACGCTGAAAGGGGAGCTTGCTAATCAGAAGTTCACTGGACTTCTGATAGCGTCTGATTTCATGGAGCACTACAGTACCCAGGCCTGTAACGATGAGGTTTCTTCACCCCTCCAGTAGAGGGCGGCCTTTTACGAGTGTCTTTTGTAGGCAGTTGTTTCCTGGATGCTTTACTACCATTGGATTTGCGTGGAGTCTGCTTTGTAAGTGCCATGGCATGGGCATCTCCTTACTTACCCGCACTTCTTCTTCGGCTGGAGCTCAGCAACCGAAAGGCGGCACTGGCGTTAGAGAGCTGAGGCGGTGCGGCGAAGGCTGCAAACACAATTGAAAGTGAGGTTAACATGTAGAAATTTCATTTTCTTGTTTGAATCAGATTGCTGAAGTGAGTTCCAAGAACCTGTAATCACAGGCAAATTAATGTTTTGAGCTTCACTTTCCTTCTATGTAAAGCAGGGGGGAGGATGGGTGGGATAGGGTTTTTTTTTGGGGGGGGAACAGGGAAAGGGGATAACATTTGAAATGTAAATAAAGAAAATATACAATACAAATAAAAACAAAGCAAAAGAACAACAAAGCCATTCATCTGACATTGCATGGGTTGATTTGCCTGTCTTTTCCACATGCAAGTAGCAAACATATGCTGATGTTTTTGTGGTGCTGGGATGGAACCTCATACATGCTAAGCAAGGGCTGTCACTTTGGCCACTTTCTTTGGGCCTGTAGTAGCACAGTGAATCTTAATAGGAGTTCATGGTAGATGGTGACTGAGAAGCAAAATAGAGGCACAAGAGGAGACTGGAGTCTCTTTCATAGGCACACCCACAATGACCTAACTTCCTCTGAGAAAGCCAAGTTCCTTAAAGGTTCCACCATGCCCTAAGAGCACCACAGACTGTTAACCATGCCTTTAATAAATGGCTTATAAGGGACATTACAAATCCAAACCATAATATCTTCAAGTCCCCAAATCTATTTTTTTTTTCTGAGACAGGGTTTCTCTGTGTCCTGGAACTCACTCTGTAGACCAGGCTGGCTTCGAAATCAGAAATCTGCCTGCCTCTGCCTCCCAAGTGCTGGGATTAAAGGTGTGCGCCACCACTGCCCTGCCCCAAATCTATATTTTAAAAATAAGGTTTCACTATGTAGTCCTTGCTGGCCTGGAATTTGCTATGTAGATCAAACTGGCCTCAGATTCACAGAGATCCATTACTGAGAGTGGTGTCACCCATGGGTGTGTGATCAGAAAGCAGGCTGAACAAAGCCATGGGAAACATGTTAGTTAGCAGCACCCCTCCATGGCCTTTGCTTCAGTTCCTGCCTCTAGGTACCTAACCCTCTTGAGTTCCTGCCTTGGTTTCCCCTGAGGATGGACTGTGACTGGTGCTTGAGAGCCAAATAAACCCCTTTTCCCTCTCCAAGTTGTTATTGGTCATGGTCTTTATCATAGCAAAAGAAATCATACTAGGAAGATTATTCAATTCATCTGGACTATAACATGACTGCTCTCAGAAAGCTATTGAGAAGTAATGTATATAGTGAGACCCTTACCATTTTGCAAATTGAAGTGTCCAAGTACAGAGTGGTTTTTTTCTTTATCTTTTGGCAAGTCTGATGAGAATCTCTGTGACTCACACATGGGTTTTCTAAAAGGTCTTCTTTTAAAAACAGGAGAGTGAAGATATTGTAAGGAAAAATTTAATTACACAGTGGAATGTCACATCCTGTAGTGGAAATGTCACTAAGGTCAGAAGCATTAAAATGAGAAGGATTTCCTTTGAATAGAAAACAATTCCATTGGTGTTTGTGGCCAGCAGGTGGCAGGAGGGAGCCATATCAGGGAAATTTAGACTTAAAGATCCAAGCCTGGCTGTAACCTGGGGCTGTGGGCTTAAGAACCAGTATCTGGAAGGTTGATAGAGAATATAGCTTGTTTCCTGGCAAGAATAAAAACGACAGGGTCCTTTAGAAACTTAGAATGAGAGCTCAATGTCTAAAACCAAGGGCTCAGGAGTTGGAGTGATTGGCAGGTAGCAGGGATGTGTTGAAGATTAAGCTGGGAAGGGCGTTTGAAGAGTGAAGCCATGCCCAAGAAGGCAAGGAGGAAGGCACAGGACAAGGAGAGAAGGTGGGGGTTATGTTGTGACACTCAGAAAACAGTACAGAGTAGGAAGTAGATCAGAAGGGGTGGGGGCCATTGCTTTCTGGATGGGCTGCTGGTGGCACTTATCCTTAAAGTCTAAGGATAAGTGAAAGTGACATAAATGTCCTTGAACATTTGCTCATATGCATAATATGAGTATATTCATATAATGATACTTTAGTTGCCTTAAAGGGGAAGGGAATTCTGGACACTTGCTATAACATGCATGCATGCTGAAGATAGTATCTTCTTTTAATTAATTACTTTATTTATTTATATCCCAAATGTTGCCCCTATCCTAGTCCCCCTCTCCCCTTCACCTCTGATAGAGTGCCCGCCCCCCCCCCCCCCCCTCCTATCCTGGTGCATCAAATCCCTACAGGATTAAGTGCATCCTCTCCTGCTGAGGCCAAACAAGACAATCTTCTGCTACATATAAGTGGGGGTGGGGAGGTTGGTGGCTCAGAACGACATGTGTATGTTCTTTGATTTGTGGCTCAGTCTCTGTGAGCTCCCAGGGGTCCAGGTTAGTTGACATTGTTGGTCTTCCTGTGGAATTGCCATCCCTTTCAAGGCTTTTAATCCTTCCCCTAACCCTTCCATAGGAGCCCTGACCTCTGTATAATACTTGGCTGTGAGTACCTGTATTTCTGTCAGTCAGCTGTTGGTAGAGCCTCTCAGAGGATAGGCATGCTAGGTTCCTGTCTGCAAGAATAACATAACATGAGTAATAGTCTCAGGGTGTGGTGCCTGCCCATGGGATGAATCCCAAGTTGGGCTGGTCATTGCTCAGCCATTCCTTCAGAATCTGCTCCATTTTTTTATCCCTGCATTTATTTTAGACAGAGGCAAATTTGGGTCAAAAGTTTTGTAGGTGGGTTGGTGTCCCAATCCCTCCACTGGGGGTCCCATCTGGCTACTGAAGATGGTCTCTTCAAGTTCCATATCCCCACTGTTGGGCATTGAGGACATTATCTTAAATGAAATAGGCTAGTCATGAAAAGACAACTACTGTATGATCTTAATCCATAAGAGGTGTTTAGAGTAGTTAAATTCATAGAGAAAAATATAGAATTGTGGTTGATGGAGATTATAGGGCAGGAGAATGGGAATTTAGCTTTAAGTGCAGAAAATGTGGGGTTTTTTTTATGACCAAAAGGTTCTAGAGATGGATGATGGCGATAGTTGCACAATCATGTGAATATATTCAATATGCCTCAACTCTGTAGTTAAATGCTTATCACAATGACTGTTATGCCAGACACATTTCTCCAATATTTAGGGATTTTTTTCTAAGTATATTGCATCTGTTTTGTTCATTAAGGCAGTATAAGCCATTCTAGGGAAGGTGTTGGAACAGGATAGGAGTCCAAGTTAGTATAAAACTAATAGAAATACCTCACATTTGGATGCTACATTGCAATTTACATAGCTCCCTTGTGGAAATTCACTACCTTTGAGATTCTCTTAACTACCGTTTGGAATGGAAGGGTTGTCTGTGGTAAAAGTGGATCAGTATGTGAAGGCTTGGTAGAAAGGTGGGAGGTGACTGGGATAACAAGGGCAGATGCTAGGTGGTTGGAAGAGAAAGGGATGAGCCTGAGGCTAATCATCTACTTGATTCATTTGTTTTTTCCTTGGACATGGTAGTTAGCATTCATTTTTTTCTTATTCTTTTGGGCCCCATCTTTATTAACTTTCATTCAAATAACCAATATTGTCTTATAATGAAAGGCTCCCATCTTTAAAATCTGACCCTGTCCCTTTCTGATTACATGAGTGTAGGCAGTTACTTTTGTTCCTTGTCTTTAGCTTTCTATCCGAGAATAACAGTTCCTGTCCTATTTCTTAGTTTTGTGACACAGGAGGATGATGCTATTGACTGACAGAAATGGCAGGGACTGCCACTGAGCTTTCTCTCCCTTCATCTTGTCTTGCCCCATCATTTAAAAAAATGTTTTTAATTAGCACACGCAGTATTAGATTTCATTACATTGTCATTCTATTCTTGATAAGATTCCCAATATCATAAAATAGAAAGAGACATCATTTACAATACAGAGGTTTCATGTTTAGTAAATCAGAATCAGGTTAGGAGAACAGATTGCCTGAAGTGTGGAGCCAGCTGTTCTACAAAGCATTTCAACCTTGAGGGATATTTTTGGAAACTGGTCTCCAACAACTTCCCTGAGTATCTGGTTACTTTAAATGTCTAGGATGACATTAAGAGTAATAAACTGCACATTTTCATTATCTTAGCCTGTGGAATTTTAGCCATATTGAATATCAGGGAAATTTGGCTTTAAACTTTTCCAGAAGCATTACTTGTTACCAGGCACATTCTGACCTGTGGAGAGGTAGGTGGTTTTCCTCACTCTTTCCTGTTGTTGAGCTCTTCTAATTAAAAGCTAAAGTGGAAGTCCTTACTTCTGCTCGTTAACAATATAAATTCTATCAGCTGTCACAAAAATAAACTAACTTCTTTCATTTGGGTTTCTTAAACACCAAAACATATGCACTGCTTTTTGGAGAGAATACACACACACACACACACACACACACACACACACACACACACACACATAAAGATTGAAGGCCAGCGAAGTTTAATAGAATTTCCTAACATCACAGAGCTGATTAATGTTAAAGGTAATATTCAAACTCAGGTCCTTTGCAACCTAATTGAAATCTCTTTTCGCCTGGACTGCAAACACTGACAAGTCTTTCTATAAGTTACTCATTACCTTTGTTCTTGCTAGGAACCTCAATCATCCCAATTATTGGGTTTCTGAAACTTTTTTCTAAACCAGACTCAGATAGTAATTTTTTTGCTTGTTTGTTTAACAAAGAAGATATTTTACAACCTAACTCCTCAGACCTTCTGGTGAACATTTTAGGTAACATATTCTGGTACCAAAAGTTTTTTTTTAACCTTTTTAATTTTTATTTTCTTTATTTACATTTCAAATGCTATCCTGAAAGTTCCCCATACCCTTTCCCCGCCCCTGCTCCCCTACCCTCCCACTCCCACTTCTTGACCCTGTGCTGGGTCATATAAAGTTTGCAAGACCAAGGGGCCTCTCTTCCCAATGATGGCTGATTAGGCCATCTTCTGCTACATA
>NC_034613.1:12590889-12592198 GCF_900095145.1 Mus pahari | reverse complement strand
CTCTAGCTCCTCCATTGGGGTCCCTGTGTTCCATCCAATAGCTGACTGTGAGCATCCACTTCTGTGTTTGCCAGGCACTGGCATAGCCTCATAAGAGGCCGCTATATCAGGGTCCCTTCAGCAGAATCTTGCTGGCATGTGCAATAGTATCTGAACTTCTCACTTTCTTAGACCTGTCTTCACTCTTGAACTCCATTCATCACATACTTGCATCTTGAAGAAAACCATACAGTGGATTTTAAAAATGATACTTAAAATCTGGAAAAGTCTCTTGTCAAATCTCCATATGGGAGAATTTCTTTGAGCCATTTCCAGGTTCTTGCAGAGCCAGAGAATGCCTGAGAGCATACTCTGCAAGTGTGCACAGATGGTCTTGAGCATTTAGCACAGTCAGCTCTGTAGCCTGTGCATTCTGCTTACTATTGCTCAAAAACAAATTACCTCCAAGCTTAGTGCCTTCCAATAACCACTTCACTGTTCCCATGAATTTTGTGGCTCAGTAATTCAGACAGAGCACAGTGGGAGTCATTAACTTCTGCTTCACAAGGTGTGCAGCTAGGAAGATTTGGTGGCTGTGGTGACTCAATGACTGGGGAATCAAATCTTGAGAAGTCAGTATTCACGTGTCTGGCTGTTAGCTTTGTATACCATTAGCTGGGCACTTTGATGAGATGTCCTCTATGTGACCTGCCATGCCTCACATCATGGTGGCCTCAAATTACTTGGTCTTTCTTTATACTGAGTCAGGACCTCAAAGTTTAGAATCCTTACAAAAATTTCTCTACTAGGTATTTTGAAATGGTGACAAGGCCAGTGATCACTATATGTTGTATAATCATGTTAAGATGTCACACTATTTCTTTCCTAGTTGGCTCTACTGCTATGATCAAACACCAGGACTAAAAATCAACTTGGGAGGAAAGAGTTTATTTGGTTTGTAATTCCATACTACAGTCTATGTTCAGGGGAAAATGAGGCAAGAACTCAATCAGGGCAGCAATGTGGAGGCAGGAACTGAAGCAAATACTAAAGAAGAATGTGTACTGGCTTGGTCTGCCCATGGGTGACACTCCCTATGGTTGGCTGCACCCTTGCACATGAATCATTTAAAAATTTTCTTCTTCTTCTTCTTCTTCTTCTTCTTCTTCTTCTTCTTCTTCTTCTTCTTCTTCTTCTTCTTCTTCTTCTTCTTCTTCTTCTTCTCCTTCTCCTTCAAAGGCTTTCTTTGTTTAGCTGCGGCTGTCTTGGAACTCACTCTATAGACCAGGCTGGCCTCAAACTCAGAGATCCATCTGCCTCTGCCTCTGCC
>NC_034613.1:12561897-12575140 GCF_900095145.1 Mus pahari | reverse complement strand
AGGCCACCAATCTTTTAATTGCCTAAATCAGAACCAGAAGACCCAGTCAATCCCCAAGTGATCAATGACTTCCCCAAGTCAGTTTCTCATCTATATATATTATCATTCCTTTCTGAATTACAAAACATGACATCATAGCTGGCATAGCAGACTACAGAGATGGCAACAAATAATTGTAGTCCTAAGAGGTGGAAAATTTNTCTTTAGCCTTTATTTCAGGCTGGTCTTGAGAGTTGTTTTGTAATGCAAATCATATTGCGTGAGTCCCAAGTGTGAACCTCATGAGCTTTTGTGTTTCTCCAACACAGGTCTGAGCACTCCTACCTGCAGGAGGGTGATATATTNTGTGGAACAGAGATGAGTCATTCCTCCTGACCCTAGTTGACCTGGCCATTGATAACAAATGCATGAATATTCCCAGTCAAGTTCAGCTAAAGTTGACATAGATCAGTAAAATTCCCTAGTTGAGCCCAATTCAGATCGCTAAACCATAACATTCTGAAACACGTGAGTATGAGTGTTCCCTAAGGCACTAGGTTTAGGGAGCAGTTCCTGTCACAGCAGAATCCAATAGATATATAGTGGGTAATCTGGATTTTTTGAATTTGGATCTATTTCATTTTGNTATTCTTGATGACATCACAGTGACCTTTCTAAAGCACAACCCAAACACAATACCCAAGGCAGCTCCACTCTTATGGCTTTGTTAGTTACAATGTACCTAGCCACTCTCTATATACTATCGTTTAGATCTTAAATGTCACTGAAAAAATATGTATTAAAGTATTGGTTCTGAGTGAGTGGTGGTGGCAAATGCCTTTAATCCTAGCACTTGCAGAGGCAGATGGATCTCTGAGTTCNAGGTCAGTCTGTTCTAGAGGGGTACACAGAGAAACCCTGTCTTGAAAAATCAGGGGTGGGGCATGGATCNGTTCTGAGCCTCTAGTGCTAGTGGAAAGTTGGAGAACCCTCAAGAATTGAGGCTTAGTGGATGGGCCATTGGGGCAGAGCCCTTGGAAGGGATTGTGAGACTCTGGTCCTTCTTTTACATCCCATATCCTTAACTGCTTTGCTTTACAAGATCCGCGGCATGAGGAAGTGCTCTACCATAGTCCCCAAAGCAATATAAAGACCATTCATGTACTAAAACCTTCAAAAATGTGAGCCCAAATAAATCTTTTCTTAAGTTGTTTATCTCAGGTGTTACAATAATGGGCAGTTAGACAACAACAACAACAACAACAACAATAATAACAAAAAGCTCAGATAAAAGGAAATATCACCTCTGACACCGTTGGAAATGAAATTCAATGGAGCCAAGACAAAAGCATTTCTCTAGTAACGTCCTAAAAATTTATTTTGATGGAAAGAAACTAGAAGTTAACATTTGAGCTGAGCATGGTGGTACACACCTTCAGTCCTAGCACTTGGGAGGCAGAAGCACACACAGAGACAGAGACAGAGACAGAGACAGAGACAGAAAGACAGAGAGACAGAAGGCAAAGAGAGATGCAGAGGCAGAGGCTGAGGCTGAGGCTGAGGCTGAGGCAGAGGCTGAGGCAGAGACTGAGGCTGAGGCAGAGGCTGAGGCTGAGGCTGAGGCAGAAATAACTCTGTGAGTTTGATGCTAGCCAGGTAGCACAGGGTGAATTTTGGGAAAGTCAGAGCTACCCAGAGAAACCCTGCCTTAAAAAACAACAACTAGGTTAACCTTTGAGTCACAAGAGTATATTATTTATTGTCTGTTATTAATAAAGTCATACTTCTGTTCAAAATTAATTAACCACTTTACAATATGAGCTCAGACACTTCTTGACTTAATTCTGTTCAGTTTATCTACCTGACAGTAGCAGCTTGAGGGAGGAAAGATTTATTTTTGTCTCATGGTTTCATGGAACTTCAGTTCATCATGGTGGAGAACCAATGGTGGCAGACAGGAATAGCTTGGTTCATGATGGGTGGAACATATTGATGGTCATATTGTGTTGGCCAACCAGGAAACAGAGTTAAATGGAAACTNGAGGTGAATACAGCCTTCAGTGCTCCCAGTGACCTATCTCCACCATGTAGGTCCAAGGTGCCTAGTGTTTCACAACCTCCATCACAACTAGCTGGGGACATTTCTCATTAAAGCAATAACAAAGCTCCTTTGCCACCTATGGCAGTTAGGAGAGTGGGCCTTGGGGTCATGAGAATAGGTGAGCTGGCCCTGTCCCTTGCCTGCTGCAGCACATGGGAGAGCAGGCACCTCGATTGAGCAGTGTAGTAGAGCTGGCCCAGGTGGAAAGGGTATGGTTGAGTCAGCCCTGAGGGGTNTGAGNACCCATGTGCTCTGCCCCTTGCCATGAGAGGCAGTGGGAGATCTGATCCTGAGGTCATGAGAGCAGGTGCACTGGCCCTGCTCCTCATCAGCTAAGTACTCTGGGAGAGCGGGCCCTGCATCTGGCTAGGGCAGCACAATAGCCCTGGTCCTGATGGCAAAGACACAGGAGCCAGCCCCGAGGGTTTGAGAGTGGGAGAGCTGGCCCAGCCCCTCACAGACTTCAGCACTTGGGAGGCTGGGCCCCGTGCCTTGACTGGGTAGCACAGTGGAGCTGCCTCTGGAGGCTTGGGTGTGGACGAGCCTGCTCTAAGAGCAGGAAAGCAGGAACGCTTTGGGTGACCTAGCTAGAGCAGTGCTGGAGAGCTTGCCTTGGTGGTGANGATAAGAGCCTGAAAGCTGACCAGCTCAGCTACCACCCAGGCTCAGATCCAGGGCTCTGATTTGGCCCACTCCAAAGTCTGTATCATTTGCTTATGGTTGGGATGTGTGAAGGGGCCAATCTTTCTGACTCAAAGCTACAGGATCTCCCTGACACAGGGCAACAACAGAATAACAGGGAATAGTCCTGATGAGGATCCAATATTGATGGTGTCACAGAAGCTACAGATATTGAACCAGTACAATGACTCATTAAAATTAGCAAGTGTACATGTATATACTGTATAATACACTACAGCTTCCATGATGAGATGTTTTTCTATGCTTTTGTTTGTTTGTTTGTTTGTTTGTGTATGTGTGTGCTATTTTGGGGAGGCAGGTTGCAAGAGCAGAGGGCAGATATGAGGGGACAGGGAGATAAGTGGGACTGGGGTAAATAATGTGAAACTTACAAAGAATCAGTAAAAGTTTTTTTTTAAAAAAAAAAGAATAAAAACAATTATTTCTCTTGTAGTAGTTTAGGCCAAAAGCAAGCCAAAATTGAATATGTTCTACCTGTCTACCTGTGGTTTCTGTCTGTCTTATTGTCTGCAGTCCGTGTTCTGTCTGTTAATGTGTGTCTGATATCTGTCCCTAACAAAGAGCTTTGTTCTATATATATTGAACAGCATGAACAACATAGTATTGGAAAATAATGAGATATTCTTTGTTGAAGAGATCCTTAACTGAATTTTATTATGGAAAAGTTTTATTGACCCCAACCAACGGTTGGACTCAGAGTTTATCAACCCATATCTGCATTTTTGTTTGTTTTGTTGTTGTTCCCAATATTTGCAAGGTGGATACTTGCTTTGTTTAAGGTTACTTTCAATCTGTTGGTTGCTTTCAGAAAATGATTATAGGCTGGGTGTGGTGGTGCATGCCTTTAATCCCAACACTGGGGTTGGGGCAAAGGCAGGCAGATCTCTGTAAGTTTGAGGCCAGCCTTGTTTACAAAGTTCCAGGACAGCCAGGGCTGTTGCATAGAGAAACCCTGTCCCCCCCCAAAAGGTGTAAAGTCCAAGAGGTAGGGGCAAAAGAGAGGGGGCTAAGAGAAGAACACACAGAGAGAACCAAGAGAGCACATGACCGGGTTGTATAGGAATGAAAAGGTGGTGGAAGGGAAACCTGTGAACTGGAGAAAGGAGTGGGGGTGAGGTGAGAAGAACCAGTGGTACTGAGAGCCTGGTTACCAGCAGGCACTTTGCTATGTTAATAGGCACCACAGATAGCCAGTTTTTCTGTGTGATGAGGAATGGCTCTTTTGGTAGAGGGAAATGGGCACCGGAATTTGAGGAAGTAGAGTTTCCTATAGACCTGACAATTATCGTGACACAAACATACATTATTCTGGGTCAGGGGCATGGAAAAGTTCATGGTTGAAGATTAGAGTAATGCATTTGGTTTAGGTTGTAAAAGGTGATTTATGGGAAGTCAAAGGAAGAGTAAGGTTACTCACATTGTTTTCTCAAAAGCAAGTTAGACTGAAATAGGCTGAGCACATGGCAGGAAAACAGGGTCGAGTACCTAGTTTTAAATGATCTCTCCAAGAATATTTCTAACTTGGTTGCAAGGTCTGGCAAAAGTTGATGTATTTTCAGAAAAAGTTGTTCCCAGAGCATGAGAAAATACAGACTGGAGGATCACAAGAAGCTAGAGAGTGTATGTCCTCTAACTGTATTCATGTGGAAATAGTAATAAAATAATGATAACAGTATTAATAGTATAATAAATAAGTGTGCTAGCTAAACAAAACATGCTTATAGAATCCTTTTGTTTAATTTGTAACCTCTTAGGCATGTTGATCGAAATCTGTACTTGATATATCCATCAGACAGACCAAATACATGGCTGTGGCACATATTATAGAACAAATTATAAGCTGTAGATATGTTCGTTTCACCTGGAAGAATAATATATGCCTAGATTGTACTATCTTAAATAAGCTGATAAATAATGAATCATCCAAAGAATTCTGTTGCTTTATCTGTTATGAGTAAGCTTGGCTGTAAACGATAACATCACTGCAGCTGATAACAAGAGAATTTTTCCCCCTATTTCTCTCAGGTAAAGGAAATCTGGAGATGTGCTTCATGAGCACTATAGCACTATCGAGCTCTCGCTAGTGACCCATTTCTTACACGTTTGCCTTATGATCTTTAGCTAATGACTAGTTTGTGGTCCAGATTGCTCCAGACCTCACATCTGTTTTTTTTTTGTTGTTTTGTTGTTTTTGTTTTTGTTTTTAAAAATGTTCTGATTAGCTAAGGTGTTACCTGGAAGTTTCACCCTATATCCCGCTCACATTCCTACGAACACAGCTTTAAATCATGGTAACACTCTATTGAAAGGGAGACTGAAAGATGTGGACTGTTGTTTGCTTTTGTTGTTTTTAAGACTTATTTTATTTTTATTTGTGTGTGTATATGTCTTTGTAACAATATGCTCTGTGTGTGTGTGTGTGTGTGTGTGTGTGTGTGCATGCACGCGTACCCTCCAAGGCTACCTATAACTACCTAGAGTTATAGGTAGTTGAGTTGTGAGCTGCCTGTGTAGGTGCTGATCTTCAGGAAGGGCAATGAGAACCCTTCACCTCTGAGACATCTCTTTACACCATTTGTTTGCTGTTTTTTTTTTTTTTTTTTTTTGGCTAGGCATATTACCTATGTTTTAGTTACTAAGGAAGAAAGAAATAGAAGATGTTGAAGGGTAACTAATTGTTTCTGCCTCAGTTGCACATAAGCCGTGAGGCTCTTACTAAAATCACTACTACCATAATGAATTTTGAGACCAAGGCAGGAGCAAAATGCCTTTCAAACTAATGGAAGACCAAAACAGGAAAAATATATTTTGCAGTTAAGGGTTCTATTTGCAGTAGACAGTTAAGAGTAAGTTCCTGTTTGTCCTGTGTTAAATCCTAGTTAAAGAATAAGTTCCTGTTTGTCCTATGTTAAGTCTTTGCAAGTTAAAGTTTCCATTTGTAATTAAGAATAAGTTCCTGTTTCTTAGATCTAATGTAAATTGCAAAACATGTTTTTCAACCTACACTAAACTTGTGACTCCATTCACATGATGTCTATCCTTACTCTTCTTCCTTCCTTTTCATTGTCTCTTTCTAAAAAGATAGAGCAGCCAACTCTCCTACCCTTGTAAACAGTTTTATCTCTCCTAAAAAGGGACTTCAAGAGGCCAGTGGGGTTGTTCTCTCACATTCTGATTTAGGGAGAGACAGCTGGCTGCCCAGATCTGAATACACCCCAAAATGCACTTTACTTTAATTGAACAATTGTGGATTTGGTCTTTTCACGGTTCACAAGTTTAACATTTGTAGGAAGTTACATATAAATGCTGCACAAAAATGATTTGCATAAGGCGGGTGTTGGCTTTTTTTTTTCCTCAAGAGAAGTGAAAACTTTTTACTGAGGTGAAATTCATGTAATATCAAATTCACCACTGAAAGTATATAATTTACTGGTAACAGTTATCTCAATCTAGATCCAAAACACTTTCACGATAACATAAGAAAACCCTAAACCCATTAAGTATCTGCTCATACCCTATTGCCTCTAATGACTGCCAATCTTAACCCTAAATGTCCAAATATGAGAGTAGGATCTGAATGAAAATGAGGACATGGCTCTGTAAGGTATGGCTGAGGAGAAGGTTTTTAATTGTAGATATGAAAGAGTAGAGCCAGAGGCATCTAGAAGAGCCCAGAGCAGGGGGAGAGAGTGGTGGACCAGAAATAGCCACTAGACAGAACTGAGAGGGGTTAGGGGAGAGTGAGAAAGAAATAGAAGAGGGAGGAGAGGGCAAGCATAACAAGAGAGGAACTGAGGACCATGAGAAGAACCAGGAGGTCAAAGAGAACCAGAAAAGCACAAGACTGAAATGTCAGAGTTATATAGGAAAGAGAAGCCGAGGGAAGTTAAGGTAAGGGAAAGCCCTGGGCTGAAGAGGATTAGGGTAGGGGACAGGGTAAAAAGAATGGAGAGAAGCCAAGGGAACTGAGGGATCTTGGTGGTCGGCATGTGCTTTGGTGTGTCAATAGGCACCTAAGTTAGCCATTTGTCCTCGGTTTCTTTGAGATCTGACAGGATTCTCTTAGCAAGTGCAGTGCCATCTCACTGGCTCACATTCTAAACAAAGGCACTAGCACTAATCAGCAGTCAGACCTTATCAGTTGGCTCTACAGCTAATAATAGTTCCTTGACTTTCTTTGAAGCAACAGTCTCTGCCCACACAATGGCTGCTAGCTCAACTAAGCCATTAGTGACAAACCTATTCCTTGCTGACCTGGATTCTCTTGCAGCTGGAGGTAGCCACTTAACAAGCACCAAACAATGAGACCTATGAACAAGTTGACTGGGTTCCAGGAAATAGGCTGGAGAAGATTTTGCTTTCTTGATTAAATGAGATAGGGTTCCTGCTGTGCCTTGCTCTGAAATTAGACCTTATGGTTGGAGCTTTAGGACTTGTCAGTCAGTTGTAACATATTAGGAGATGCAGTTCTTACATCCTAAAGGAATAAAATGCCTGCTAAATGAACAAGATAATTTAGCCATGGGATGCAGGTTTCTGTTACTTAGCTTAAGTACATCTAATAAAGCTGCTACGTTCCTTTTCAGTAATCACTTTTCTTCTACACGATAGATGAAAAATGTACAGCCATCCTGGGAAGAAGGATACCTCCAGAAGATATTCCTAAGGTAGTCTAGACCTGAACAGGATCTGAAGTAGCACTTCTCTAGCATGGCTACTAAAATAGAAAGGTGCAGATTCTGTATTTTTGTACAGGAAGGAAAACAACGGTGTTAAAGGCTTTTCTGTGTCTTTCTGCCTATCCTGCTTCTTAAGATAAGGATTGTGTACCTTAGTCAACACATCCATGAGGGTTTGCCAGGGGCTTTTTGACCTAGCCTGTCATCAACCCAGAGTGGTGCACTGCAGTGGGAACTCTAGATGCTGGAGGAGCCTGAAAGGAGTTGAAGTATGCAATACCTACATTTTGCCTAATGTAGTGAGACAAGAATAGGTAGACTGAAAGGACAACATGCACTGTTTGTAAAATCGTTAACGAGTATCTTGAACTCTTAATAGGCTCTTCATGATTTTAAAACATTTTGTTAATAAAGGCATTATCTCAAGCACTTGCTGAAATATTTTCTAGTCACTATAAGAAAATTAAACAAGAATCTGGATTCCTAAGTGACTCACAGAGGAATTTCAGTGTGAAAAATGAGACAAAAAAAAATGACAAGTGTCTGTAAGTGACTTTGCTTTTGTTCTAAAGAGTCTGAATTGAGACTGTATTTTGCAGTTGAGTTAAAAGCGGATTTTGGTCTTTGGAAATAGAGTAAAAGCAAACAACTCTAATTAGTGGATGATAAAGCAGCTGAAAAAAAAACCCTTTCCTTTCATATTTTTGCTGGGCAGTGGTGGTGCACAGAGGAAGGCAGATTTCTGAGTTTCACCTGGTCTACAGAGTGAGTTCCAAGACAGCCAGAGATATACAGAAAAACCATGTCTTAAAACAAAACAAAACAAAAAAACCCAAAAGAGCTTTTTATTTAATTTGGTTCAGGCTATAGAGCTTTTATAGCCCTAAATATTAAAGAAGATATTTAAGTACTTTCCCTTTCTCAGGACTGCACTAAGTTGTAACAATGCTTATTTACAAACATGGACCAGGAAAATGATCGTTAATAGTAATAGATATAAGAAGGGGGAAGAATATATACTATAAAAAACAAATGATAATTTAAAAGTTATAAATTCTAAATAAAGTAGATGGTCAGTCATCCATATGAAGTATGTTGGAAATATAAAATAGCCCAAATAACTTCCAATTAAATTGTGATATATATATATTCTGCTGGAGAAATGAGCCAATCCAAGTCAGATTAGGATATAAAAAGACAGGTTTATTGGGAAGCTGCTCTCTAGCAGTTGAGTTTACTAACCCTAAGGAAGGAGACCAGGGAAGTTGCCATGAGGAGTGGGGGTGGAGAGAAAAAGGGCACACATGGGTTTAGAGAGAGAAGAAGAGGTGGAGGAGGAGGGAGGGAGGGAGGGAGGGAGAGAGAGAGAGAGAGAGAGAGAGAGAGAGAGAGAGAGAGAGAGAGAGAGAGCACAAGAGAACGAAATGTCTGGATTGTATAGGGGGAGCCTCTGGAGAAGGGCAGCCTAGTCCATGGGCTGGAAAATTCAGGTTGAGGGCAGGGTATGCCAGGTAGGGACTGAGGGATAATGGGAACACCTGGAGGCCAGGTCTGCCTTGATATGTAAAATATGTACCTCAATCCCTTGTCCCAGGGTCTGAAACCAAACATATATCTGGATGTCATTCTGGGATACATGGCAGTGCTGCATCATCCTAGACCTACAAGACTCCTTTTCCTTTTGCACTAAAGCAGTCAGGGATTAGAGGAAGGTCATTGCTGCCTCCAAGCAGGACCATTATCTCATTAGAAACTGTTAACCAAAACAAACTACTGCAGAAAATATGTAGATGCCGTTTAGTAGTAAGGGTGGCTATGAGTCACTTCTGACTCAGGGCATAACCATCTTTGCCTCAAGGCCAGGCTGTTGCTAACCATGATAAGTCCCAACTGCAAATTTTATAGGACACTGTGACATTGAAACAGTGCTTGGCAGTTCATGTGGAATTTTATCTGAACAAAAGCAATCCCTTAGGTTGCCACTATGAAAAGAGATTCTCTCTACTGCTTTGCCTATAGTAGCTATACTATAGTGTATCTGATGAGCTCTACTTCTTTGGTGAATGCAGTCACTGCGCACATGTCAGTAGCCAATCAATGCCTTCTCTGGCATGGAAATATGTTTAGTCAGTCTTTCAAAAAATATCTCCTGAGCATCTGTTAGGTACCAGGCTTTGTGCTGAGTGTATTGGTTAGCTAAAACTACTTCAGATTCACGGAGTTTTCAGGAATAGCTAACATCTTCACTCAGCTTTGAGCATCTAGCCACAGGTCAAAAAAAATTGACAGGTCAGTCCCACTTCCTGGCCCTGGCAAGTGAGTGGGTTGGGGAGCAGGGGGAGGGTGGAGGGTATGGGGATTTTCAGAGAGGAAACTGGGAAAGGGGATAGCATTTGAAATATAAATGAAGAAAACATCTAATAAAAAATTGGCAAATCAAAAGGAGCTGTTTTCCAGGTGTAAATCTCAATGCACTTAGGGAAGAGGGAGAGGCAGAGCAGTTGTAGAGCTGAGTCTAGGAAGAGAGATGGGCAGGGAACAAATCGTAGATGTTTCAGCCTTGAAAGGTTAGATGCTAGACTATACAACCAACCTTCCTCATCCACAATTCCATTTCATGAACTTTATGGAGTTAATCAATTGTGAATTAGAATGCTTAGAAAATCAACATCCTTGTGGAGACAGGGGGCCAGGGAGGAGGTATGGAATGTGGTATGGAGGTGGACCAGGAGAGTTTAAAATCTGGAGTTTAAAATAAATAAACAAAAAGAAAAAAAACAACTAAATGAATAAATAACATTTCTCATTGCTTCTGACATGCAGTTAGGCCCACAATCACTAAGTATATTATGAACATGTATAGTTTTTTCATATCTTACTCCCTAAACTAATAACTAATTACGCAGCATCTATGTTGTATTTGGTACTATGCATAATCTTGTGTTAGCTTTCTATCACTGGAACACATATTTAGGATAAGCGAATTAAAGGAGCATGTGTTTATTGGGGCTTGTGGTTTCACAGCAGTCCATGGTTTCTTGGCTTTGCTTCTTTGGGCTTGTGGTAACACATCATAGTGGGTGAGTTTGGCACAGGAAGAGGCTGTTCACCTCAGGGTAACCATTTAGCAAACGAGAAGAAGAGGCTAGCGTCCTAATATCCCCCTTGATGTCAAACCTCCAATAACCTAACTTCCCCCCAGTAGACTCCATAGCTTAAGGATTTTACAACCTCTCAATAATGCTATGGTGCTTTAACACAAAGACATTGGGGGAGGACATTTCAGATCCAGATTATAATATTTCTAGATCAAAAGTATAGGGATGGATACACACACACATGTGCACACGCACATGCACACACATACACACCATTTTATATAAGGAACTTGAACATATGTTTATTTTGGTCCTTAGAACGAATTCCTGTGAATATGGAGGACAACTGTACTGTGGTAACAACCCTAAATATTTCCAAAGTAACTCAAATTATTTCCCAGACAACTTGTCTACCTTAGAATGCTATCACCTCTGCTACATATGTAACTAGAGACACGGCTCTGGGGGTACTGGTTAGTTCATATTGTTGATCCTCCTATAGGGTTGCTGGCCCCTTTAGCTCCTGGGACTTTAGGACTCACTACTGCAAGTGGAGGGAGCAGAGATAATCATTGAGCTGCTCTTAAAAACTTCTGCCTGACAGTGGCGTTCATTTCATCACCCGTAGCAAATGACAAAGGCACCACAAACTTCAAAAAAGTGAACATTTTAATCTCCTTGTATTTACACCACAAATATTAGGGGTTCCCAGCATTGTCCACTGAGAGGCCTTATAGACCATGCTTAGGAACTGAGAATTTGGTCCTCAAATGCATAAACAAATTTGAGCAGAGGCAAAAGAGACACGAGGAATCCAGGGCAAGTCTAAGTTGAGGTTGTCCTCCACTTTATACTTTAAGTCCACAGTCCAGAGAAGAAAACAGAAGCACTAGAGGTTTAATATAGGACATCTGTCACGTAGGTATTGGAGAACTGAGAACAGCACAAAGGCAGGTGCAAGAAAGCCCAGAGACAGTAATTAGGAGAAGTGCTAGCTACCATGACTAAGACTGGTAGAACAATAGAGAAGATAAGTGGTATAGGAAACTGGGATTCAGCGTAGCACCCAGATCCCATGAATTGATATTTGAGCTCATAAGGAGGGGCTGCTGCTGACTCTGATCTGCATAGAGCTGTAAGAAGCTTCAGGCTGGAGCAAATTAGTGTTGTGGCAATGCAGTCAGGAACAGCAAGAATTAAGGCAGGAAGCCCTTCTTCCCCAGGCTGCCTTACTTTCTCCCATATTGCCCCCACTCCAAGTGTGGTAAGTTGCTGAGGTGCCAGCTTCTCTCATATGACCCTGCTCTCTCTTTTTTTAAAAAGATTTTTCAAAATTATTTTATTAGATATTTTCTTTATTTACATTTCAAATGCTATCCTGAATGTCCCCTATACCCTCTCCCTGCCCTGCTCCCCTACCCACTCACTCCCACTTCTTGGCCCTGGTGTTCCCCTGTATAGGGCATATAAAGTTTGCAAGACCAAGGGGCCTCTCTTCCCAATGATGGCTGATTAGGCCATCTTCTGCTACATATGCAGCTAGAGACANGAGCTCTGGGGACACTGGTTAGTTCATATTGTTGTTCCTCCTATAGGGTGAAGATCCCTTCAGCTCCTTTGTTAATTTCTCTAACTCCTCCATTGGGTGCCCTGTGTTCTATCCTAGAGATGACTGTGGTATTTTTTTTTAATTATTAGATATTTTCTTTATCTACATTTCAAATGTTATCCCATTTCCTAGTTTCCTCTCCAAAAATTCCCTATCCTCTCCTCCCTCCCCAACCCACCCACTCCCATTCGTGGTCCTGGCATTCCCCTATACTGGGGAATAGAGCCTTCACAGGACCAAGGGCCTCTCCTCCCATTGATGACCTACTAGGCCATCCTCTGCTACATATACAGCTAGAGTCACAAGGTGCACCATGTGCTTTCTTTGTTTCGTGGTATAGTTTCAAGGAGCTCTGGGGGGGGGGTACTGGTTAGTTCATATTGATGTTCCTCCTATGGGGCTTCAGATCCCTTCAATTCCTTGGGCACTTTCTCTAGCTCCTTCATTGGGGACCTTGTGCTTTGTCCAATGGATGACTGTGAGCATCCACTTCTGTATTTGCCAGGCACTGGAAGAGCCTCCCATGAGACAGCTATATCAGGCTCCTGTCAGCAGGCTCTTGTTGGCATCTACCTAGTCTCTGGGTTTGGTGGTTGTTTATGGGATGGATCCCCAAGTGGGGCAGTCTCTGGATGGTCATTCCTTCAGGCTCTGATACCAACTTTGTCTCTGTAACTCCTTCCATGGGCATTTTGTTCCCCCTTCTAAAGAGGATTCTGAGCTTAAGGAACACTCCTCCATTGCCGGTGGGACTGCAAGCTGGTACAACCACTCTAGAAATCAGTTTGGCAGTTCCTCAGAAAATTGGACATATTTCTACAAGAAGACCCAGCAATACCACTCCTGGGCATATACCTAGAAGATGCTCCACCATGTAATAAGGTCACAGGCTCCACTATATTCATAGCAGCCTTGTTTATAATAGCCAGAAACTGGAAAGAACCCAGATATCCCTCAACAGAGGAATGGATACAGAAAATGTGGTACATTTACACACACACACACACACACACACACACACACACACACATATATATATATATATATATATATATATATATATATATATGATATT
>NC_034613.1:12552592-12560742 GCF_900095145.1 Mus pahari | reverse complement strand
TGACTTCTTCCTTACCAATTTGTATCCCCTTGATCTCCTTTTGTTGTCGGATTGCTCTGGCTAGGACTTCAAGTACTATATTGAATAGGTAGGGTGAGAGTGGGCAGCCTTGTCTAGTACCTGATTTTTAATGGGATTGCTTCGAGTTTCTCTCCATTTACTTTGATGTTGGCTACTGGTTTGCTGTAGGTTGCTTTTATTATGTTTATGTAGGGGCCTTGAATTCCCCTAAGTACTAGGATCATACACACAATTTTACTAGTAGCTTTTCTACAACCTGAAGGTTTCTTAGTATGTTGTTCAGGATGAGTTTCATGTTCATTCAGGTTAGAGTGAATTTAGGAATTCCCAAACAACTTTTCCTTTGAGCTTCTTTTCCACAGTCTCTCTGGTAATTTGAAGTCCCTGGGGTTTATTAGAGAAAAATAGAAGTCTTGATTAGAAGTCTGCTATTAACTTCTTTTAACTTTGTCTCCAAGCAGCAGGGGTAGAGACAAATGAAGAGGGAGGGAAGGAGGAAGGGGGTAGGATGGGGGTGGGGGTGGAGAGAGAGAGAGAGAGAGAGAGAGAGAGAGAGAGAGAGAGAGAGAGATGAAGCTTTGGGGAATGGCATCCACTGTCTTGGAACCACAGTCCCTCTAACCAGAGGGGAAGACTGTTGCCACTCCTCTCAGTCTGACTGCTTGAGGTACTGCTTCCATCACTGTGCAGTTGCAATAGTATACAAGATCATGAAGGAAGAAATGAAATGGCATTCTTCTATGTTCTCTGAGCATTAGGAGACCTATTTCCTCCTCTTTCTGGAGCTCTCTTTGTCTATATCAATTCATCCTTCTAGGTTGTCTTGATTCTATTTCGGTGAAGACTGGAAGAAAAATGAATGGTGAACTCACTACTAATCCTGATTTGCTTCAGTTCCACTGTTCTTCATGGAGTGACCAGTCACCATTTTCTTTTCAGAATATTTAATGGCTTCTCTATGCAGTTTGCTCACATTTGTTTTGGGATGGTCAGGTCAATCTTGTCATGTTGCCCAGGCTAACCTTGAACTCCCTAATTCAATTCCTCTCACTTCAGCCTATGGAGTAGCTGGGATTATAGGCATAGAGCCACCATACCTGGGGAAAATCAGTTGAGTGGATTAGTCTGTGTTAATTGGAATCAGAACCTTTGGGTTGCATAAGCTAGTTTACAAATATAACTATGTATGGATAACAATGTGTTTTCTTTGGTAGATATTTATGAATAGTTGGGTGAGACTTTTCATGCTCTTCCCAAGTCAACTGCTTTATGTGAGAATCAGTCTTCTGGTTGTCTGCTGTTAGAAGAAACCATCTTCAAATAGTATGGTCAATTAAAACAGGTCCAAACATTTCATTATCTCTGTTTGAGGCATGGACTATGTGCAATGAGGTGGTTCTTGTTTGTAGTGTCTCATATATTTGTGGAGGAATAGCGAAAGGTCCTGGCTAAAATCAAGATGAAGAGATTCCATGGTGTAAAGAAGGCTAAATGCTCACCTAGAGAGGATGTAGGTATGCTCTGACGAGTTTTCCTGTGTCCTTCAGAGAATTCTCCTGACTGTAAAAACTCCTCTGGTGGAGAAAGCATGGGCAGTTGGTAGGGATCTGAGAGAGAGATTCAGTAGATAGAGTGCTCAACATCAGGAGGTGACTCATCATATTAAGTTTTCTTTTCTTCCTTGACTAGAGAAACAAGGTGGTGACTCTAGTTAGTCTAGAGAATAACTATTCTAGTTATTAGAATTTGTTCCAGAAGGTTTTGTCTTCTGAAGATCTTGTCCTAATTCGGAGCTGGACTTGATCCTAAAAGCTTAACTAAAGCCCGCCTTGTTTTCAAAGTTAACAGGAAGGCAACATTAAAAGGGTCGTCGAGGATAAATGGTCCACCTTAGGGTACACCATCTGCAGCTTTTCTACACAAAATGGCAAGAGTCTTTAGTTTTCTCTAATTCAACCCCCTTTCCCCAAGGGGATTAGTTGCAATCTAGATGATGGAGGTATTTATTTCATCGCTCTCATGAATTGCCCTTACAACCCTGAAGCTGACTTGAACACAATTTGAATAATGCCTAAAAGACTCTGGGGAGTTCTGAAACTCTGGATACAGCCCGAAAGGTGAGAAAAATTGAGGTAGGTGGTGTGTGTGTGTGTGTGTGTGTGTGTGTGTGTGTATGAACAGTGACGTGGCTTTGTAACTCCTGGGAGCCCCCACTTTACTGGGCTCAGAGAGGCCACAGACTCCTGTGACTTCAAACTCTGAGAGTGGCGCTAAGGACAGGTCTGGAGACCTAGCAATGAACTGATCCAAGTTGATATTCCTTGCCAGGAGCGAATGACCTCTGCCGTCCCATTTAGGTGACGTGGTAGCTACAATTCAGGAACTGGCTAGCTGACCCCAGACAGTCTGACCAGGTACGCTTGGACAGGGCCAGCAGCTCGGCGGCGCCAGGGAAGGGCTAGCGGCCCTCCTGGCAGAGGGAGGCTAGAGCTCACCCCGCCCAGCCAGCCAGCCTGGTGGCCTTGCGGCTCTTCTAGGCGGGGGATGAACAGGTGCGCGGGCGGGGGGGTGGCGCTTGGGGATCCTGCGCACTGCGCGTGCCCCTCCCCCGCAGCTTGGTGCAGCCCCGGCCAGGCGGGAGCAGCGGGAGGAGGAGCTGCGGCTGTGGCCACCGGGGTAGGTCCGTTGCACCGCTGGAAGCTGCCGACGGCGCGAGCTGGTCCCCGCGTGGAAGAGGCACGGGTGACCCGGGAGACATGGAGCCTAGTGACGCGGCGCTCCCGGGTCCGGGGAGAGCTTTTCGGGGGCTGTCGCCGCGGCTGCTGCTGCTGCCACTGTTGCCCGTGCTGCTGGGTCGGGGGCTGCGGGCTGGGGCCGCGGCCTCCTCTGGGGCGGCGGCTGAGGACAGCAGCGCCATGGAGGAGCTTGCCACCGAGAAGGAGGCGGAGGAGAGCCACCGGCAGGACAGCGTGAGCCTGCTCACCTTCATCCTGCTGCTCACCCTCACCATCCTCACCATCTGGCTTTTCAAGCACCGCCGGGTGCGTTTCCTTCATGAGACCGGGCTGGCCATGATTTATGGTGAGTCCCCTGCTACTGCCCTGGCCCAGGTCCCTAAGGCGGCCGGCCGTACTCCTCCCGGTGCTGCGCAGTGCTCCTGCTTCACTTCCAAATGAGTTTCTTCATTTGCGTTTCCCGCTGAGACGCTGTGGGTTTCCAAGGTCAACTGTCTGCATTTTTCTGGCTTTCTGCTACGGTTAAAAAGCATTTTTTTTTGGTCCCGTTTCGACGTTTCTTTACTAGGAACCAAGATGAAAGATGCAGAGGTGGCTCCTTGGTCCCTTTGCTTGATTTTATCTCTGTTGTGCTGCTCTCCATCAGCATAGATCCCCACTCCCCGTCCCAGTTTAGATCTGCAAAAGGTATTGGGGATTTCCCAGGGAGCTGTGCCACCCCAGGGGACAGGCCACAGAGCTGTGAGAAAGAGGGCTCAATGTAAGTCTTGACTTGGATTGCTCATGGTGGTCATCGCAGGTTGGTGCCCACTTCTGATGTTTGTGTTCTTTCATTCCTTGTTAATAAAGTGTGATGAGGAATACAGAGAAAGATGAGCATAGTTTAGGACCCAGAGTGGTGACACCACAATGTCAGGCCTAACTAGAGACAGGTACCCTTCTCATTGGGAAGTTATGCCTTTTGCAAGTCAAGGGTAGCTCTTATAACCCTAAAATGTAACTCGGAGCAACTATGAACATACATTTCTGAGTGTGTGGAGGGAAAAGTGATGGTTTTAATCTTGGAGTCAGTCCTCTTTTGTTAAGGATGGGCTGATCCTTTCTGGATTTAGTGATTTAGTAGTACACAGCATATTACACGGGCAAGGTGAGGACATGGATAATAACAGCCACAATCTGAGTCATCCTGTTTTCTCTCCGTGTGCCTCCTGTCACCTCCACCCCAATGGACTCCAAACTAGAGCCAAGCATTCTTTTTTAATTTAATTCAGAGATGTTAACCCCCCACCCCAAACCAGCATCCTATAGTGGAGAGGGAGGGAGGGAGGGAGGGAGGGAGGGAGAGAGAGACTCTGATGGACTGTTTCACAAGCATTTTACTTCATCACAGTATACTCTACTCCACTCAATTTCTATTCAGGGATCTCTGACAGAATGGAAAGCAGGTAGCTTAATCTTTAATGTGGAAATTACCCTTGGTCCTGGGCCTTACAGGTCTTATGGTTGCTGTTTAGTTATTAATAACCAGGGCTTATGGCTACCAAACCCTTTCAGACAAATTGTTTGAGGGACTAGTGCTGTCAGGAATCTTCCAGTATGGAAATAGTGGCCTAAATAGATCTTGAAACCAGAAAACCAAAAACCTAGTTGCCTATTGGAAAGCACAGGTCTCAGGACAGACTTTGGCCTCCATACTTGCTCATGGAGCCTCTGTAGTTTGTGTTATTTGGTCAGAAATGAGTGACATGAGGAAAGCAGGTAAACTGAGATGTTTCCTGAGCAGATAGTGAGTGAGCAACTGAAGTACGTTGCCATTTTACGTTATTGACTCAGAGCCACGTTGGAAATGAAGACTGCCTTTGTATGTTTATACAAATCTATGAGAATATATTTATTTTACAAAACTCAGAACCCACGCCTTAAAGAACAATGTGAAATAGGAAGTACATTTGGTGGGCTCATAAATGCATATTCAAAGATACAAAAAATAAATGGGGATAAAAAGTATGTTCTGAGGATTATCCTATGTTCATAGAAATTCAGTAATAGTTATCTTTGGCTTTTGTTTTGTTCAAGACAGGGTCTCACCCAATAGCTTAGGCTGTCCTAAAGCTCACTGTGTATTGTAGCCTTGGTTGGCCTTGCATTTCAGGGCAGTCCTGCCTCAGCCTGGGATGACAAGCATGAGCTATCACACCCAGCTCCAGTCATCTTTATTTTAATGCTTAAAAGCAATAGTGGAATTTTCTTTTGCTGATATAAACTTTAAACATCCACCTCAGTATTTTAGTCACTGGGACCACATGCCAGTATGCTGTTTCATTTTGTGCATAGTTGTGCTATAAATTTCATATAACCTGTATAATTTTGTCCTTTGTCTTTAGATCCTCTTGCTGCTTTTAAATGTATTGAGAGATTTATTTTGTCAGTGTGTGATGTTCTGAGATATGTCAAATATTGATATGTTGATGTGGGTTGTTTGTAATTGTGAGAAAACATTTTTCTTCAGGATATTTGATCTTCTGTTTCAATCTTCTCCTTGATCCAAATCTGAATTCTAATGTTACTTGATTAGCTAATTTTTCATTATATACTTAAGATTATTAGTGATAAGGCAGGAGACTCTGACCTGTACATGTATGTTGGTGTGAACACCTGAACATACCTGTGCATGCACATGTATCTATTCACAAAGGAATCGGATTTTATTTTTCAACGTCAATAGAGGAAGTGAGTAGTTCTCCTGTCTCTGAGCAATGCAGGGCAGGAAGGCTTAGGGAAAGCACTTGTTGAGTATCTGCTGTGTGATGGGTATGCATATTAATTTCTGGAAACTACAATTTAAATTTAAAATGCTTGTTATGTTTTTGTAAATGAAAATGGTCAATTGTGAAATCCCAAAACCCTAAAGTCTTTTTAAAGTCTCATTCTTGTCATCTATTTTATTGGCATATATTCATAGTACATAGTCCTGGATTTCATGAGAACATTTTAACACAAGTGTTTGGTACACATTGACAGTATTCTCTTCATACCCTGCTGTAGCCTCCAGGTTTTCTCCTCCTGCACTCTGCCATTTACTTTTTTTTTTTTTTTCATTGACCAATGTTTTTTCAACCTTCCAAATGCTGTGACCCTTTTATATACTTCCTTATGCTGTGGTGATCCCCAACCATAAAATTATTTTTGTTGCTACTTCGTAACTGTAATTTTGTTACTATTCTGAATGGTAAATATTATGAATGAAAATATTTTTGAAAATAGAGGTTTTTCAAAGGAGCTGTGGCCACAGGTTGAGAACTTCTGCTTTAGACATTCAAGCATAATTTTATGTTATATCTATGAAGTCTGGGATTCGCAAATGAGAGAAAATATGCAATATCTTTTTTTTGAGTCTGACTTAATTTACTTATTGTGATAATATGCAGCTGCACACATTTTCCTACACAGCACATAATTTCATCATTCTTGGATGAGTAAAATTCCGTTATGTATGTATACCACATTCTCTTGGTTCCATAGTTTAGCTCTTGGGAATCCTGCTGCAGTAAACATGGATGTGCAAATATCTTGTCTTGGAATCCTTTGAGTAAATATCCAGGACTCTTCCACTTTTTTCTATTGAACTGATATTTAATCTGAGAGAAGTATCTTAGTATTAAACAAATAAGCTAGTGTAGTTATAAATATCTCTGGAAGTATATGTAACAGACTAGGCCTTGGTTCCTTAGGGGACAGAACCTCAATGGCTGTGACTTTTGAGTCAAGGCAGATATCACCATGAACTTTTTTGTCCATTTTGATTTTTGAACTGTAAAAGTGGTGTAAAATTATTTACTTAATGCCACATCTATGCCTCCTTTCTGTAGCACTTGGTAATGCGTGTGCCTCTTACAACACTCAATTTAACACCCACATCTCCCTATTTAAATCATAGTATGTCATTCCACTGTCCCCAAGGAATAGTTATTACATTAGAAATTTAGACCAATAGATCCTGTAGTAGTAAGTACTTGCTCAGGTACAAAAGACCTAAAGACAGTAAGAGACACTTTGTGAATGGTTAGCATTTGTGGTAAAAGACAAGGACCAAAAGACACTTATGATCATTTTCCCTGATAAGAGGCCAAGGCAGCTACAAGGCAAAGTGTTCTCAGACCCGACTTTCTAGGGATTTTGAAAGTAGCCCCCAGACCTTGGCATGTTAGCTGTAGACATATGGGCAAAGAATTAGCACAGCAGTAGTCTAACTGTGTTGTTAGGCTAGGGAGCTCCTGGTTGTCTCTGTAGGTGATTTAGCACCATTCTGAAGTTACTGGGTCCTACATGTCTGGCTGTATAGTCAAAATAACAAACTGTCAGTTAATTGTGGTTCTCTCTCACGTTTACAGTAGTTCTACTTCCTCTATAGTGTTTTTGTGTCAACTGATGTGTATCCATAATAATATCATTGTGCCATAGTAGCTTACCACATGCTGTCTTAATTCTCCCTTCTCCATGTTTGCCCTGCCAGCTTTCTGAAGATTTACTGGTCAGCCATTGTAAGTTCTATGGGTTTTGGGTTCTGTGCTGCATCTCTGTTGCTGATTAGACCTTGTTTGCTAAGTACAGTCTGAGAGTGGGGGTTACAAAGTATGAAAGGGGAAATATGACTTATAGTCATGTTAAGTGTCCATTTGGGAAACTGTTTTGGTGAGACTTTCTCATTGCTCTCACCAGATACCAGAGAGAAACTAGTTAAGAGAGGGAGCATTGGTTTCCTATTGTGGTTTCAGCCTGTCACAGTGTGGAGGACAGGACTTCCTATCACATTGTTCAGGAAGCAGAGTATGCCTGCTTACTTGGCTAGTTCTCCCCACCATTTTTTTTTATTTCATCAAGATCCCCAGCCATGAAATAGTGTTGCCTACTTTGGGGGAAAGTCTTTCTTCCTTAGATTATCCTCTCTGGAAACACCTTCACAGACACACCCACATTCACTTCACACCACTTCACAGACTACATTTCAGTAGCTAAGGCGCTTCTCAGTCTCCACACCACCCCCCACTCCCCCGTTCTCAGTAGTTCCAGCACCGCTCAAAAGTTCAAGTCCAAAATTTTCTCTGAATAATCAAATCAACGTCTACATGTAAGCCCCTGTAAAAACAAAACAAAACAAAACAAAACAAAGCCAAAAAACCCAAGTTATATACTCCCAAGGAAAAAAATGGCACAAACGTAACTACCTATTCTAAAAGGGAGGATCAGGAAATAGAAAAGAAGGACCAGAAGGGCTGAAACTGTGGGGAAGATTAAGTTCTATATCTTTAAGTCTAGCATGTGGTGGTGTGACATGAGCTCTAAGGGTTTTGCAGCCCTTCCTACCCCTATCCTATAGTCTTTTTTTTTTTTTTT
>NC_034613.1:12547757-12552542 GCF_900095145.1 Mus pahari | reverse complement strand
CTGTCCTGGAACTCACTCTGTAGACCAGGCTGGCCTCGAACTCAGAAATCCGCCTGCCTCTGCCTCCCAAGTGCTGGGATTAAAGGCATGTGCCACCACATCCGGCCTATCCTATAGTTTTGCCGGTTGTAGTCCACATGGGTTTTTCTCTTGAGCTGGCCCTGCTTCCTGCTCGCAGCTGTGCTTGGCTCTCCATTGCATCTTTGATTTCATTTATCCAATTTCATACACTGCCCTCTCAGGGGCTGCCTGCCATACATTATCTAGCTTCCCAGATATTCTTTTGAAGTCTGGGAGGAAGTTTCAATGACTCTGAAGCTCATTTTGCTTGCATGTAAAACTAGAATCACTTGGACAACACTAAAGTCTGTCACTTTTGAGACTCCAATTAGTCAGGGTATAGTCAATAATTAAGATACCCCCTGCACTATTCTTATTGTCTTGTTACAAAATGTCTTGTTTCAATGCTATTGAAAGACTTTAGAAAAACTTTTTGTTTGTTTTTGTGAATTGCTCTGGCTATTCTGGAACTGGATCTGTAGACCAGGCTGGCTTCAATTTCACAGAGATCCACGTGCCTCTTGCTTCCAGAGTGCTGGGACTGAATGGATGCACCACCATTGCCCAGCTTGAAAGACCTTTTAGAAGATAGTTTTTTTGTTAAGATTTTTGTTTTTATATGTATTTGTGTGTGTGTATCACATATGTGTAGGTGCATGAGGAGACTAGAAAGAGTGTGTTGGATTCTCTGAAGCTAAAATTTCAGGCTGTTGTGAACTACCTGAAATGGGTGCTAGGAACTGAACTCAGGTCATCTGGAAACTCTGGAAATACTCTTAACTGCAGAGCAATTTCTTGTCTTTTCTTTTCTTCTTCTTTTTTAAAAAGATTTATTTATTTTTATTTATGTGAGTACACTGTAGTTATCTTCAGACACACACCAGAAGAGTGCATCAGACCCCATTACAGATGGTTGTGAGCCACCATGTGGTTGCTGGGAATTGAACTCAGGACTTCTGGAAGAACAGTCAGTGCTCTTAACCACTGAGCCACCTCTCCAGCCCCAGAGCAATTTTTAAAAATTTTTAATTATTTTAAAAGTTATTTTAATTTTTTCAGACAGCATTCCTTCCTGGGTGATATCTTTTCCTGGACTTTTCTCGGAGTACTGGAAGGCTTTTCAGACTTTTCTGTTTTTCACTTTTCTTCCCATTCTTATTGTAAACCTGGCTAAGAGCTTCCAGAAGCTTCCATACTACAGCTTGAATGGTGTTGATGCTTTCAAATGTCTTCCCTTAGATTAATTGGTTCGTTGTTGTAAAAGAAAGTTTTCCACAAAAATCTCAGGACAGGTATAAAATTATAGACAAGTTATTTGTTAGAATGTAACATGAATGTCTTATAGTTCAATTTCTAATAGAGTCTTTGTTTCCATATGAAACTTTGCTTCATTCTGTATGCACAATGGTTTTCTGACCTCCTATTGTACTCACCCCAAACTCTGCTTATAGCAGTCTAGGGTTTCTCAGCCCACAGCTTCAAATGTTTTCATATTCCTGTCACAAACCCAATGGCTTCTGAACTGCATTATCAGGTAGTCATGGTAACAGCCTCACTTCTCTAGTACCACATTTGTGTGAGGCTTTCTTATTGCTGTTTTTGAGAGAAATAGCTTAGAGGAGGAAGGATTTATTTTTGATCATGGTTTTAGAAATTTTTATCATGGCAGGTAGGACATTGTATGGTAAAGCAGCTTACATTATAGTGGGGGAGGGACAGGGAGAGAGACACTGTACTTGTAAGAGCTTTCCCTTTTCCTCTTTTATTCCATCTGGATCTCCAGCCTATAAGGTGGTGCTGCCCGCATTTGGTGTAGATCTTGACCTCTTAGTAATTAGTTCCCCACCCTGGAATTGCACTTATAGACATACTCAGCTGTGTTGTACCAATATCCTAGTTTGTGAATCCATTCAGGCTGAGAATCAAGAACCTGTGACCAAATATTGTACTAGCTATCTCTGGGTTAATTAGGTGTTCTCATCAAAAGAACCTCCTGCCTTGGCCCAAATTTAGAGTAGTACGTACCACTTTGGTAACAAATGTCTCAGAATTAAAATTGCTGGTCTGCTATTTATAAAGTTGTATGGCTTTGGGTAAGTTCTCTGAACCTTAGTTTCCTCTTTTGGGAAATGGATAAAATTGCTCACCTCATAGGGTTGATTCATTCTAAAAGATTAAGATGCAGAGTTAGATGCTTAATAACTTGATAAATATTAGTTTCTATTCTCACTTAACACTTTTGTGATTTCTTTGGCAAGCTTTGCTTCTTGAAGTTTGTTCAGTAGAGGCCTGACATTGTTTTAAGATCCATGAAGCACAGTTAATGGTGAGGAGAATTGCATATTGTTATATAATTTTTGTGTGCTATTTGCTAATACCTAGAAGAAAGTTGCACTGCACCTACCCTTCCTTTTCATCTAGCAATTTCCCTCCTTGTCCTCTGTCCTCCAGAAATTTGTGTTAATAATATTACATTGTATATTTGTTGAAGGAAAAAAATGCTCACCAAGAATGGACTAGCTAAATGATGCTGCATTCTAATTAAAGAATATTATACAGCAAGTGAAAAGAGATGTTTGAGATATTCTTGTAAGGCAACTGTTCACATAATAGTGTTGTAGAAGAAGATAAGGTACAGAATATTATATGTAACATTGGGTTTGATCTATCAATAATTGTATAATATATACACATAAACATTATGTATAATGAGTGAGTTTTTTTAGGAATACACATTTTTGGTTGTGAACCTATCCATGTCTCCACCCTGAAAACATATATTCTAGCTTAAATGTTAACTTTTTGCCAGGCCTGGTAGTGCAGGACCTTAGTTTCAGATACTTAGGAGGTTGGCATAAGAGCATTTTTAGTTTAAGGACTGCCTAGGCTACAGAATGAGTTCAAGGCCAGACTGAGAAGCTTAATAAAACTCTGTCTCAAAATACAAAAGTTAAAAGAGCTGGAGATATAGCTTAGTGGTACAGGCCCTGCTTACCATGGGCAAAGACCTTGGTCAAATCATAGTACTCCCAAAAGTTAGCCTTTTAGAAATGAGTTATCATTAGAAAATTGCTATTTGTAGCCCTTAATGATAACTGATTTAGATGAACATTTTCAGTAAATTTCAGTCATAGATGAAAGTCAGTTGTGTAGTCATCTGCAGAGCCTTCCCACCTCCAAAGCATAGCTTCAAGCCCATGATTACTTAGACAGTCATGGTTAAACTCAGAGGATCACAGAGCAAAAAGACATGAGTGTGGGAGAGGGACTTGGAAGGAGGAGGGTAGGGTATTCAGGACAGGAGAGAGATAAAAGAGAGTGGGGGTGACCGTAATCAGAGTGCAGTGTGTGTGTGTGTGTGTGTGTGTGTGTGTGTGTATTTGTATGAGATTAATGAAGAACAAATTTCATAAGAGATAAAAAATAATAAAGTGAAAAAAACAAAAACTTAATGAAGAGAAAACAACAAAAACAAATTCATAAGAGTAGTGTTATATGAAGTTAGAGTTGACTGTACAGGTTAATTACTAGCCTGACATCTCCTCTGCATTGTAATCGACTGTGAAGTGAACAACACTTTGACAAGATAGAGTATTCATTTCTGCATTTTTGACTACTTGAGAGTACTTTGAGTTTCATTACATGTGCCAGGAGCTGGAGTGACTGATTGGATAGGCACAAATCTTTCATCTTCTTCTCAGAGAAGAGGAAAATCCCTCAGAGTACCAACCCACTCTGCTCAAAAACTAATTGTACCCTTTTCCACTGAGGCCAGACAAGACAGGCCAGTTAGGGGAAGGAGGTCCAAAGACAGGTAACAGAATCAGAGACAGCCCCCACTACAATTGTTCAGGAACCCACAGGAAGACCAAGCTTCACATCTGCTACTGATGTGTAGGGCTTCTAGGTCCATTCCTTACATGCTCTTTGGTTGGTGGTTCAGTCTCTGTGAGCTCCCATAGGCCTGGGATAGTTGCCTCTGTAGGTCCTCTTGTGGTGTCCTTGATTCCTCTGGCTTCTTCAAGCCTTTCCCCAACTCTTCCACAAGACTTTCTGAGCTCTGTCCAATGTTTGGCTATAGGTCTCTGCATCTGTTTTGGTCAGCTGCTGGGTGGAGTCTCTCAGAGGACAGTTATGTTAGGCTCCTGTATAAAAGCATAACAGAGTACCATTAATAGTGCCAGGGGTTGGCTCTCTCCCATGGGATGGGTCTCAAGTTGGGCCAGTCATGGGTTGGCCATTCCCTCAGACTCTGCTCCATCTTTATTCCTGCACATTTTGTAGGCAGAACAGATTTTGGGTTGAAGGTTTTATGAGTGGGTTGGTGTTCCCCTCTCTCCACTGCAATTCCTTACCTGGCTACAGGATATGGCCACTTCAGGCTCCATACCTTCAGCTGCTAGAGCTCTTAGCTAGGATTACCTCCATAGACTCCCAGGACTCTTCTCTGTTCTCAGTCCTAGAGATGCCTCCCCAGCCTGATTCCTATCCCCATTCCCCTCCCCACCTTCTCTTCCATTCAGTTCCCTTCCTCACTCCCTCTACCTCCAGTGTCTATTTTATAGCCCCTTCTGAGTGAGATTCAATCATACTCCCTTGGGCCCTCCCTTTACTTAAGCTTCTTTGGGGTCTGTGGTGGAGTTTATTTCTTTTCTTTTCTTTTCTTTTCTTTTCTTTTCTTTTCTTTTCTTTTCTTTTCTTTTCTTTTCTTTTCTTTTCTTTTCT